>NW_009216350.1:0-393 GCF_000690835.1 Fulmarus glacialis
CGGGCAGCCGGCCCCTTCCCGGAGAGCGGCCCGTGGTGCCGCCGGCGTGGGACCGCTGGGGTCCCGATACCGCTCTGCAGCGCGGCGTCACGCTGGAGTCCCTGTACCTGCGGGGGGCCTCTTGGACAAAGAGCCGGTCGCTTTGCTAGCCGCCTGGGAGGGCAATACTTACAGCCGAGACACGTCGTGCAGGAGACAAATAGGCTTGGCCCAACCTTTTATAGTGCTTCTCGAAAAACAAACAAACAAAAAACCCCACCAAACTTCTAAGGGGGGGAAGGAACCAACTGCTTCACAGCTCTGCCTTAATTTGTCCGCACTTCACTGCATCATGACTGAAAGGCAGTCACCGTTGATGCTGCTTTTGTGCATGAAACCGTTTAGTGGCTAAAA
>NW_009216350.1:421-9394 GCF_000690835.1 Fulmarus glacialis
TAAACTTATACTCTGGAAACAGTCCTTATTTCAGGAACAATATTAACAAACATTATTGAAGTTAAAAAAAAGTCTGGGTTGCTTCTCAGCATTTATGCTTATTTGTATTTTAGTTTTGACAATAAACTAGCAGTTGTTTGGGTTTTTTTGTTTGCTTGTTGATGCACTGGCTAATGCTTTAGTTCACTAGTTGCAAAACCTACAGTATAATTTGGAAATTGTGTGAGAACATCATCAATTATGTATTTGCTTATTGACCATCAGGTTCAGAAAGGGAAATAAGGAAATAAAAAACAGGGAAAAAAAAAAAGACAGAGATGATACCAAATTAAAAGTTTTCAGATTAGACCGGAGTGGCACAATTTATTACAGGAGAAATCCAAATTTAATTACCAGATACTAACACAGTATCACACAAACAACTGCTCGCTGACTTGTGACTCAGTTAGTCCAACTGCAACAATGTCTCATCAGACTAGGGAACCTGAAGTCACAACTAGGAATTAGAACAAGCTATTTGTTCTGCAGAACCCTCCTGGGAGATCAATTCTATGTTAGCCAGAGAGGACAAGTATTTCCAGAACGATTAGAGTACCTTAAAGTTTACAATCTTTCACAAAATAAAAAGTTCATTGCATGTTAGCCAAAAGTTTAATTAATCCAAGGTCAAAATTTAAGAAATTCTGCTGACGTTTAACGTTCTACGACTTCCCTACGGGACAGCAAGTACTTTCTGTAATTGCAATAGGAATATTAAGATAGTAGAAACTGAGGTATGTGGGGGGGGAAATCAGCAGGCAAGTATATAAACACACAACTTGAAACTATTGTGGTAGTTTTAGAATGGGCCATTAGAATAGTCGTTATATCAGAAAAGTTAATGGCTTAATTAACAATGAAAAACCTAGATTTACTTCTAAGAGATTCTATTTGCTTAATAATCATCCTAGAACCTTTTATTTCAAAGTCCAAGAAAATGCTTATTTTAGCAACATTTTCCTTGTTTTCAAATACTTGACAAAGTGCCTAGATGTCTTAAAATCTCAAAGCAAATTCCTGAGCCAATTTTACTGCTAGAAGTAAAAAGATGTTGAGGCAATATAATCGGGCCCAGTAGCTTTAAATCACAGACTTGAAGACCATTGCTTCATTTGTTTGTTTTTTGTGGTTTTTTTTTTTTAATCTGTGCTAGAAGTATTTTAGAAAGAAATTAAAAATAACAGTAACAACTGAGGCTTCCATTCAAGTACAATGATGCAAGCAACCTCCTCCACTTCAAATGACGGCTCAAAAACCACCCTCCCCTCCCTTCCCCTCACTTGATGCAAATATCCTTAACAATCAGCATCTTTCCTAGACAAGCACGTTGTAAGGCATTAGCAACTACTTTGAGGTAATTTTTCCTCTAAGAATTAGAGTACTGATACTTGTAATAAGCCTAGAATAGGACTATACTGTTCTTTTTAAAAGCTTTCTCCTCTGAAAGCTTTGAGGAAGATTCGGTTATATTTGACAACAGAAGCTTTTGGTCTTCCTGAAGGGGTTAGGTAACTGTAGCACCTCCCTCTCAGTACCTAGTCTGTTCTTTCCCCAATACCGTTATTTTGGCTAACTGTTTCACTGAGCAATTAGGAATAGACTTAAGTCTCCAAAAGATGTAAGTTCCTTTATTTCAAAAGTAAGGGGTAAATGCAAGACAATTGTCTAATTTAGAAAAGGAAGAGGATCCCAGTACTGGGATGAAACTGGCAAAAACGTCAAGGTTGTTTACTGTTTATGTAGTACCCACCAAAACAGTCATCTTTCTATTGTTATAATGAATTAGTGTAGTCCTACCCTAACGCTGCTTTAGCGCAGCACTGATGACCAATGAAGGCCTGTACGATGCAAAGAACCACGCAAAAATACCACCACAAGATCTTAAGTTTTTACTTCACCACCAGTTTTCCAACCAAAAAAAAAGAAAAAAAAAAAAATCACTTTCACAGCACACTGTGAGAATGTCACATGTAGTAACACTATATTCTGCTTGATAGAGAGCAGCATCAGAAACAGCAATCAGTTAAAAAGAAGTTGATCAGATTTTCTTAATTCCAAACCATCCCACTACATCAGTTCATCTTTCAATGTGATGTTTTGGAGAGAAACGTTGCTAGATTTTTAGAACTTGCTAAAATAAAAAGACTGACATTAAGAATAAAAGCATGAGAAAGACAGTTTGAGTATTCTTTTTGCACTTGTAAACAAAAAGCTTCATTTAAAAATGATGATCAATACTTATTTTTCATAGTCTATGATTATCTTTCGGGTGAGTAAGACTGATGCTCTACCCAGAATTTCAGTTTAGAGACAGGATTATTATAGAGATTTTTTTGCTTGCTTGTTTGCACTGAGTTCTTGGAACCACTTGTATATTAAGAGTGAAGCTAACTGAACTTACTCTTTGTTATGCAACTTGGATGCAGCCCTAAGGATTTCCTGCCATGCCACCAAAGAAGTCCTCTGCTGGTTGGATTCAAATCTGTTTCTCCTGTAATACCCAAGTGCATTTACAGAGATAGAGCCACATTCCATATGCTTCAAACGAAAAGGTCTAGACTTTTGCATATATGAAGACATTGGTTTGTTAAGTTAACATTTTTGTATGATTGCAGTGCATAGTTTGACTTTTCATTTTGCCCTTGGTGGAGAAGGATAAAAGGTTCACCAACATTGTGTCCATACACAATTTTTAATTAGTTTTTCAAGTAGCAATAGGAAAAAAAAGAGAGACTCTCCTAGTGTGCCTTCCCACTAAATTCTTTAGATGATCTAGATGATTTTTAAATTTTTTTTTAAAAACTAAAACATATAAGCTCTGAATCATGCAAAATATGACCACCTCAGCTACGTTAGTGTAACGTAACTGGGCAATTGGTGAAGTTGTCAGACCATCCAAAGAGGTAGTGACCGTCCATTCTCACAGTGCCAGCCTGATGTGTGGGCTAAGTTAAAAAAAAAAAAACAAACCACTGAGGCATCACCATATGCTCGCTGTGTTTTCCATTTTGGTATTTCCCAGTCAACCACTCTTACTTGACATTGGTAGTTGACGTTTACCGCTGCACCAACATAGAAGCAGTAAATTTGTGTTTCGTTTCATTAGCAGCTATACACTCAGTGCTATTCATCATATATAGGTGGGTCTCCATCGCTTGAAAACATTGACAGTTTCTTTCCATGATTCTGCACATGATCTTCATTCATCTTCTCCAAAGCTTCAATCTAGAGAGCCAAAAATAAATCCATGCTGAAATCATAAAACCACGCCTGCACCAGAATGTTTCTAAACAGTGTTAAAAGGTAGCTTTAGATGACTGATCAGGTACAATATTGCTATTTCAATGATTCAGTCACATCTGTGGAGCAACATGCTTTGGAAATACAGCTTTAAACATCTGTTCTTAGCAAGTTAGTAAAACGAGTAGCACTCCTTCATAGTTTCCTGCTATGTAACTGAAATGCAGGAGTTGCAGGGAGGACTGGATGATTCTTTAGCAGTCTGTTGTACTCCCCAAAGTACAGAAGTGTCCCTTTTTCCAACTCTGGACACCTCTACTGTAACTCAGCCGATCCATCAGCATTGGAGAAACTCTAAGTAACACTGAGATTACAAACCCGCTGCAACCATTTTTAACCATGAAAGTTAAAGACAGTTATACTTCAATGTTTTGTGCAATCAAGATAACACAGTACGGTATCTTATTTTGATCTTCAGATTGTTATGTTTGGATTACTTCCTCTTGTACTCCAGGGGAGATAATTTTAGTTACTAGCAACTAAAGCCAAAGTCTGAAGTTCAAGGATGGGCTGCTCAAATTCACCTCTACATAAACATCAGTGTAAGTCTTCCCTATAAAACTTACAAGCACAAAAGATGACATAAAACAACAATAACAAAAAAAACCCCCACCCCACACCCCACTGCTCACAACACAGTCTGTGAGGGAATTGGTTTTTGCTTGATTAACTGATACATAAGGATCGTGGAACAGTGACATTGTGTTCCCTTAATCTCTTCTTCACTTTGAGGACCTACCCCAGCAGTTAACTAGTTTCAAGCTCCCACCTACTACATGCTGGACTAGCATAATCCTACACTGTCATTAGGAATCAAGTAGAATTGTGATGTTGCCCTTACTGTAACTAGTAAATATGGAAATGTTTGACAACTTATTTTTATAAATGTCTGATATCAAGATGTACGCCTTGAGGAGTTATAGCCAAAATTTGAAAATTAAAAGCCAAAGGTGATCAAAGATTCCTAGTCCCTATTTACGTTAGCATGATTTTAGGCTTGAAAATTGAAAATGCTAGCCTAAACTTTAAATTCAAATAAGTTAAAAACTAAAACATGAAAAATGAGCAGTAGAACAATTATTATTTTTAACCCACCTTTCCTTTCTCTGCACAACCTTTAACCTTTAACGTATGTAAGGAAAGACAACAAAGCTAGCTATTAAACTAAAACAGATCACTAAATTTTCCTTAACACTGAAAAAAGCAATCATATGCAACATGAAGCCTTTTATGCTTGGGAGCAGGGGGATCAGGAAAGGGGGTGGAGAGGTCTGTCAATCTGAGTTTCTGCAAATGTTTGTACTAGGTTGAAATAATCAAGTTTTGAAAAAGAGATGCAGAATGATTGTTGAAATTATACTCACACACACTAATCGTACAAACTAAACATGGAAAGTTAAGGTATTACAGTAGCTACTATAGCTAACCAAATTAAAATGTTAGACACAGAGAAAGCTATACCTCTGCTTGGAAGTCTACTTCATTGTCAGCTGTAATATTTAAACCTGAGACAGCATTGAAGAGTTCACGCTCATTAAGTGCTTCTGCCACACCTCCTTTCTGGAAGAACTAGTCAATATAAAAAGCACATATTGAACACTTTACTACACAAAACAAAATATTCCTTTTTCTCCCCCAAGTTACAATTACAATATTTAGTCAAAATGACGTTTTTGCTTTTGTTGAACTACAGATAAAAATAACTGAAAGAAGTTTTAAGTTCCAGTGGTACCATTTCATTCTCCCACACTTTTTTCCCTTTCAGAGAAGAACACCATCAGTATGGAAAACACGTAAGAGTAATCTTACATATATATGTGGTGGTGATCATTTTTTATGGAGTTGGATTGGTTGATTTTTAGTTAGCTCTGAATTGATTTTATCTTGGAAAACATTCAGCATAACAGAGGATTGTCAGATGAAGAGGTCCTACCTGTGAAACATTCCTACAGTCTCTGAACAAAAACTCAAGTCCATGAGGATGGGTTGGCTCCACAGACTGACTGACATCAATAAGCCAGACCTGTAGTCACAGAGAGGTAGCAATTCACTTTGTATTAACATTTCACATTAGATGAAACCTCTCCCTCCCACATTACGAATAAGCTCACCTTCCCGTCATGCCAAAGCATGTTGTATTCACTCAGATCTGCATGGACCAGGTTGCACTCCTTATACAACTGTTGCATCATCTGCAAGGAAGCAAATTAATGAAGGAATTAAGTATGCTATACTCCAAATAAATATCGTTTGCGTGACTATGACAAAAAAAAGCCTCTCCCCAATCACCCACCCAATTTACATAATTTTTTTCCAAGTCCTCAATAAAGCTCCATGCAGGGAATCACAGTTTTGGTAAACTGCCAGCAAACTAAGCTTTTATCACTGAGCTTAGCTTTGGCAAGCCAGAAGAATCAATCTGGTAAACTCATGTCAGCTCTGCCAACCAGTCCAAGTGCATGAGACAGATAAACATGTTCTTTAAATATACCTGTCATTCTCACCCCTATCACACAGGAAAGAAGCCTCACAGTTTTAGATACTGAATCCTAACTAGTATGCATATTCACCTAAAATATGGTTGTGTTGCTCTACTGGTCTCAAGATTTGAGGCACAGATCATTCATATTATCAAGCTGCTGGGTTGGTGGGTTGCTTTTTTTTTTTTTTTAATATAAATGTAATATAATGTAATAGTGAGTAGACAGTTACCAGGTACACGTTTGAACCAATTACAGCAGATAATAGGAAAGTAAAGTATCCACCATGCAATATTCTAATTCATTCTCTGATTTCTAGATTTGCTAAAAAGGGGGGTGGGGAGGGGGCTATCCACTGGAGAATGCTTAAGCATTGTAAATTAAGTATTCAATAAGCCCAGAAAGACTTCTAAACCACATACTGCTTCTATAAAAGGAGGACTACTTGCTCATAATTCCTTTGCTGCTAAGTATCTGTTCGTCATCAAGTTCCAGCATGTTTTCCACTCAGATTAAGATTCAAATTTTTTTTTTTTTAGTGCATGATTTCTTATTTATTCTAAGTCACATATTAAACAGCAGCAAAATAAGATTTTGGACTCCATATCTTGAAAATGATGCAAGCACCCTGAAAAGTAAATAAATGCTGATTTGTCCTTTAAGTTATTCCCCTAAAAGAAAACACAACCCAGAATTGGAGGAGAAATCAGCATTGTCTTACATTAAGAATCTGATAGTAGGCCTTTTTCATATCTTCACTACTAAGTGTTACATCCTTTAGTTTAGGAGCTGGGACTTGATCCTGGCCAATGAAAGACATAACCAAGACGTGTTTCTTAAGGATAACCACTTGAGGACAAGGAATTCCTGCATTTTGCATTCTGTGGATCAGAAAATAGATACTGATTAAGAAAAACAAAACAAAAACCCCAAAACCCTACAGTTCTAGTTCCTGCTTGCTCATTTCCAATCTTAGGAGAACTGTGTGTGAGAAACTTGATCCAGAGTCAAAAAGTCTTTGAAACAGGCTGAACTGAAAACTGAATAAATTTATATATTTCACAGTATTTAACATAGGAAAATGCAGATTTTAAAGTCATAAATGGGTCTAAAAATGCTCACTGAAAACTAATCACTTTTACAGCTAGCATTTGTTAACTTCATGGGCTTGTAAATCCTTGCTGCCAAATCACTGAAGATGATGACAATTCATTAAACTGTAAGAAACCAGAGGCTTATTCAATCTGTGCCAGGTTGTATATTTAGCCTAAAAATCAAACCTAAACTTCTACCCAGACGTAGTGTATCTTCCTTAAACAGAGAATAGGAAACTGAAGGTATTTGGCAACTACAGTTTGTTTTTTTTTCTTTACCTTGTTAAGTTATGCATTTCTTTCTCAGCCCACATACGAATAATCTTTCGTGGATTCAATTTACTGAAGCGGTCTTTAAATCTGTAGTCATCCTTAATGTATTTGTCACGATTCTTGAATTCATTAAGAGTTGTTTTAAACACTTTGATGGCACATTCTGGAGGTATAACTTTATCTTCAGTTGCACTTCTCGTGGAAAAAGTCAAATACATAACAAAGTTAACTATTCACATCTTTACACACAAATGCATGGTTTTGGTTTTTTATTTTTTTAAACATTGCAAGATATAGCGATTTTTAATATAAGAGAGGAAAAGATCTGATTTTCTATCAAATTTGGAAGCCAATTCAAGTTAATTTTATAAGAGTTCTATGATTAAGCTTACATCTGAATATTCAGGTTTTGGCATTTTGATTATACATCTCCCAGTTTGTTAGTATTTTACTTAAACGTCATAGCTAATAACAGCCCTGTTAATGGACGTACTTGCTTCAAGAAATTACAAGTGAAAAAAGTCTTGCATTAGAACAATAATGGTAGTATCACAATGTTTTGTTAAGCACCACAAAGATATTGCCCATTGAATAATACTAAGCAAAAGAACATCATTCAAGCAAAGGTCAATTTAAAAAAAAAAAAAAGGCGCATCTTTTCTCCCCACCCCCAACTTACCTCTCTCTCAACATCTCTAAATAGATTATCTGTATTTGGGTATTATTAGTTCTTTCTTAACTCACTTTAAACTAGTGGTGTTTCAATGCACTACAATCACTACTAATGTACTACAATCCTTCCAGCACGGTAGTCTTTAAAACTGGACTCTTGCATGATTTGCAAAGTGAACAGCATCCCAACACTATTCTCAACCCAAAAGTAACAAACAGCACCTCCACCGAACTGCACAGACGGAGCTGATAATACAGCGATCTGTATGGAAAGACAATCTTAGGTAGCCTACGATCATCATGACAGCTCTGTAGTCTGGGACAGGTCGGTGGAAAGAGTTCCTCAAAATCTCAAGACTTCTTTTTTATAAAAGGAGTACATATTTTTCCACAGAAAGCTATAGTGGATTTGTCCCCCTTCATTAAATGGTGTCCAAGAAAGAAAGTGGAGATTTTTTTACTTTACGGTTGGTACCATTTGGTTTTCAGATTTTATTGTTCTCTGCATCTACATGAATACAAACTTTAAGTCTTGGGAATGAAAAAAGTGCAGATTGTTTAAATATTTTTGTGGTTTCTGCTTTTTAAACCATCTCTGGTACTTAAAGCTACTGTCAGTAACAAACAATATACTTACTTTCCTCCATATGCATGAAAAACAACAGATTCTTTTCCTGTGCTGATGCAGCCTGTGATGGTCTCCAGCATCCCAGCATTGACCATCTTGTACAGAAGTAAACGCGTTTTAGGATCCACTGCTTTCTCCTACAGGTAAGAAATGAATACTCAATTCATTAAATAATTCTTTGCTTTACAGTGAGTTTAGAGCATTTATATACCCCAAGTGTTCAACTAGGTGGAAAGAATCATGTATTAGGAGTATTCTCTCAATTGATAGAGAGGAAAAAAAAACCACCAAATAAACAGATGAAGCAAAGCTGTGTAGCACATACAACATTTTACCAATTCCACATAAAGTACAGACTGTGGCTCAAGAGCACTTTCTACAGTGTTTTCAAGAAGTTTTTATAAATCATGACTCAAAATATCCCAAATATTATATTCCTTTTATATCAGTTACAATAAAATAAAGCGAAACACCCAGATTTGAAGAA
>NW_009216350.1:9408-13106 GCF_000690835.1 Fulmarus glacialis
AGGAATTACCAGAGGTCCTGCTCTAAACTCATCCATAAAGCATATCAACTGACTTCCTAAATTATTAAGTCAGTGTTTACTTGGTCACCTCATCTTCCTGAAATGTGCAATGAAGACAGATATTTGAAGCCACATGGTTCAACGGCAGAGGATTAGTCCTCTGGATGGTTTCTATAAATAATTTCTAGGCAGTTTATTCATTGTAGCTGATTAAGAGACAAGTTTAGAAAGACAAAGAGAAAAAAATGGAAACTGCTTGCTCTTATTTTGATATGGTTCTCACAGTAATGCAGCTCAAATAAAGACAGCCTTTTTCTAGTAGGAGCTGGCTGATACCATCTCCTTCAGCAATGCTAACATAGTATCAGTTAATTGTTTTACTAAAAATTGAATGTTTCAGGAAATTACCAAAACAGTGTTCAGCTGTTACACAACATAAAAAGTATATAGAGAGACTTTATTAAAAACATACAGCAGTGGAGTGCTCCTTCTTTTCATGGAGCCTTGCACTTCGACGTTCCTCAGAGTACGCATGTTGCTTTAGGGCATTGAAGACTTGATTTGACAGCTTTAAGTCCATCCCAATTCCATCCCCAACTTGGAATTCAGGTGCAAACTACAAGTAGAAATAATAGAAATTTAAGCATTGTTACTAGCAGACACCAAAAGTTGGCACAAGCAGAATTTTCTCATTCTGATTTGGAAAAACCTAGGGTAGATTAGGACCTATGTGAAACCCACTTTGTGTAATGCTGTCACTATGTTAAAAACCATACCGCTCTAAACTCAGGACTCAAAGTTCTGTCCAAATTGATATGAGATTACCTAATATCCTGTAAAAATAGCACTTGCAGCATTTCCTTATTTGCAGAAGTTGCACCAGTTACATTTAAAAAAAAAAAAAAAGGAAGGTATGTACTATGGATAAACAGACGGAAAAGCTGTAAGTCAAACAACTGACTGAAAATAAGTTACTTGGCTCATCAGGCAAAATGAATTTAGAAAAAAAAAAAATTAGGTTACACAGTAGCCTTGGTGTTTTATTTGCCTGTGTACCAAACTTGCTGATAGTTTTGTTTTGCCATGACAGTTCTGTGCAAATTCTTGAATTGTGGTCATTAACAAACTATTATTAAAAAAAAAACCCGCACAACTCAAACTGTCAATTTGAATAACTAATCCAAACACTGCATTGATTTCACTTGATGAAAAAATAAAATAATCAGCACTGTATATAGTAGCACAGATGGACAAGCATTAGTTCTTTGGTTAAATTACAGCATTCCAGTTTTACACACAAAATAAATTTCCCTAAGTTTTCACTTACATTTTCCATGCGAGCAGTGTTCTTTCTTCCACATACCACTTCATCGTGTTTAGTAGTAATGTCTTTTCCTTTTCCTATGAAGCCCTTTCTTGGTGTAGTAGTAGGTTTATCTGCCAGCAGTGAGAAAAATAAATCAAACTTTACATCTAAACAAACATAACTAATGCTCATAAAGGTACAATGCCCACAAAAGTAATATAATTTTATTTATTAAATGGAATAAAATACTTCAATTGTATGATCTTTACACAATTTTCTCTTATCCTAAGCATGACAGCTTCCTTTGCTATGTTATGACTTCTGTCTTCTCTGGGGCGTCAGACACACTTTTGGCCTGTTAAAGACAGGAATATTCGATATCATGTGCAGATGCCCCTAGCCAAATGTAGATAACAGATATGCATATCCCACAATACTTTCCATGTACAATAGTTATTTTGCCAGATTCAGCCAATATACTGGCAGACAGAAGCCTGAAGTTACCTGCCCAACTTCCCGCATAACACCTCCCAATTAGGTGACCTGATTTTACATACAACTGGTATGTCTCCTTACGTTCAAAAAAACTAATTTAACTATGTCATACTTAGGTCTATTAACCGAAGAAATTGTATTGTTTCAAACTGCCACATACCTGCTCTATAAGGATCATGACGGGTATCCTGCCAATCAACCTCATCCTCTGAGCTGTCACTGTCATAGGGATGCACCTTCCGATAATTTTCAAAGGATATGGAGACTTGAGAAACAAAACAAATAAGCACGTCCGTGATTATCAGGGATTTGCTACTTCCTCACAGCTCTGTCAACTTAAGCAGAGTGCCAAGAATATCTCCAAAGCAAAAATATTTCTTCTGATGAGGGTACCTTTGCTATCTCCATTGATTTTCTTCTCTTCACGCCGAAGCTGTGCATCATATTCCCTGTCAAATTCCATCTGCAGCATCTGAGCTAACATTAAGTCACTAGAGGTGTCAATGTTTTCTCCTGTAATAAACGGTCCTTCAGCAACACTATGTAAAATGAAAACAGAAATTAAAAAATTAAACACAGTAATCTAAACAAAAACACCACTTTATACCATTTAATCACTCTATACAAAAGACTTCATGCAGAGCTGCATAGAAACTAATGTATCTCAACTGTCTGTCCCCCCTCCAAGCCAACACTAAATATTAATAGAGCATGACTTCATTTCTCTTTGCCACTTCTTTACAATGCAAATATTACTTAAACTTTTACTTGTTTTACATTCTGTAAAAAGGATTAGGCTCTATTTTTAAGATGCCCTTCATGAAAGAGAAAGAAGGCATTAAGCACATTGTAAGAAAATGCACAAGAGAGAAGATGGCTTCACAACTATGGAGATCGCTAATCCAGGATTTAAACTTACGCAACCACTTCAGGAAAAGCAGCATTTTCTTCTTCCAGCTGCAGCTCTTTCGCCAGCTGTTCACTCATTACATCAGCAAGGGAGCATGATATTGATGTTGTGTTAGGGGCTCCCCACGGACACTGTAAATAAACATTTTATTCAAGTCAGCAAAAAATGCAGTGGCAACACAATAATCAGGATAATTAGCTATCACTGGCTCTAAAATAAGCTCATGTAATCGCATAAGAGTTTGTCTTATGCAGATACTTAGGGAAGTATGATGAACTGAAGTACAGAAAATACCTCAAGGAGTAGTTTCATAAACTCAATAGGGAGAACTGTGATTGAAAGGATGTTGATGGTCACTCACTAATGGGGGGGGGAAGAGTCAGTTTGTCAGTGTCAGTATCCTTTGAAGACAGGGGCAAAGCCTTCCCAGAAAGTTTGCTTACAAGTACGCACAGTCTATGTAAAACTTTTCTTGGAATAACACAACGCTAATGGCTTATGCACAGCTTCCTCCCCCGTTTCTAGAGCCCTGAAAGGACAGCCATCATAAACATCCCCTCAAAAACGCAGAAGCACACACACAACTTTGCCTGGGGATGCGGGGGTTGAGGAATAATGAATCCAACCAAGTTGTGACTCACTGCCTACCGCCTTGATAACCAAACTCACTTAGATCCAATTCCCTGCTCACCAACAGAGCTTGGAGAGAAGCAGCTCATTTATCAGGGCCCAACAGCAGCTCCCTCCACCAAGACCACAACTGCTGGTAGCAGCGAACCACGCCATACCCTGTCCAGCGCGGCTCATTTCTCACTGAGGCAGCGGAGCCAAGCGCTCAGTTTGCCAAATAACTGTGACCCTCGTTTTGTTGACCCCAGCGTCCTCCCGACGGCCTCAGCCCGCTCGGAGGGAGGCGGGCGGAAGAAAGGCAGCCGCGTACCGGAGTTACCTACGTGCCTGTCCCCCTGCCGTCAGCGACGGTCGGCC
>NW_009216351.1:0-42660 GCF_000690835.1 Fulmarus glacialis
CCAAAACCTTGTCATGCAAACCCAATACAGTCTGGCCCTGACAACCACCCCACTGAGTTCCCACTTCATCTTTGCTTTTCGTCTTAGGGAGGCAGCTAAGCCATTCCTAGGATCCTAGGATCAGTCCTTTGACTTGTCCTTAGACTCCTCGTTCTTTGCGCTGCCGTGCTGGAGAGAGAGAGAAGCTCCTGCCTGTGCCCCACTGATCCTGACTGCCAGATGAAAAGCTTTGACGGGGGAGCAGGGAGTAAGTCTGGAGAATCTGAAGTTAGGTCCCTTCGGTGCAGCATCAGAGCTCCTGAAGAGATCATTTTATTCAGCAGAGGTTTTGATGACTTTCACTGAGTGTTCATCACAAGGCAGAGATGGAATACTTAATATTAAGGAATACTTAATATTAAGGAATATTAAGGAACCCACAGGAGTTTCATCAGTACTAGCAAATCAGATGTGCCCAGCAAGATTCCACCTGTGATTTAGTTTCCCTAAGTAAAAAAGGTATAACTTCTTCACACTCCAATTACTTCCTTCTTTTTAATCACATGGGGAAAAAAACAAGTTCCAAATGTTTTCTTTTATTCAATTTATACCTATAATATTTTTTTCCAGTTTCTTCTTACATAGTAAAGGAAAAAAACTGAAGTGTTGTTTGGCTTGCTTTCTTACAGCTTTATGTATCACCTTTTTATTCTCTTTGTTCTTCATAAATAATCTTGCTATATTTAATTCCTCATTGATTTTTTTTTTTTTTAGTACATTTTTTGTTACACATCTTTGCACATATTTTTGGGGAGGATGAGATGGCTACACAGCATTCAAGGTAAGGATGTCTCATTGACTTCTGTGGTGACCAGACAGTGTTTATATCTATACCTTACTGTGATCTAGCTCCAGAGGAAGATGAAAGAAAAAAAAAAAAAAAAAAAAAGAGGCTTGCTTTATTTCCAAAAAGTTAAATATTAGCTGTTGCCAAATGTCGTCAATTGGACAAGTGAGGAGCTGTGGGGCGGATTTTGAGAAATTGCCATGTTACACTACTGAGAATCTGTCCCCCTCTTTGTGACCTCTAATTACTGCACAGCACACGTGAAACCTCACAACGTGATTTGGAATTGGAGTTTTACTTGGCATGCTAGCACCATCACCACATTTTCCTTCCTTTTTCCCCCCAATGGATTTTCAACTCACAGACAGACAGGAAAGCTGGAGGGAGGGGGGGGGGAAGAAAAAGGACCTTTTTAATTCTACTTCTGTATGGGGCCACGGAAATCCCTCAAGCTAAACCCAACACAGACTGAAAAAGGAAGTAGGAAGAGATTATCAGGAGCCTGGCAAGAGCGGAGTGCAGTCGGTGGTCAGGTGAAGGCTGCTTTGGAGGATAAGCAATTTATATGTTATCAGTGCAGTAGAGAGAACAGTAGCTCCCTACACTGAAAGGAGATTAAAATGCAACAATAGCCTTTTCTGTACGCCACAGACCAACCTGCTAACTGTATGAGAAGCTGAGAAGCTGCTTAGAGCTGATGCTTGTTTAATTCTCACCTGCACCGACTTGAACTGTGTAAATGACATGGGGCTTTTCAGAACATGTTCATATGTTTCCATGTGGTATCGTTTTGTGAAAGAGCTTGTGTCCAGTTAATCTAGCAGTGTATAAGATTTGCTGCAAGTATAAAACAACATCCCTGCCTCACTCTGAGTAGCCTTGTGGCTCCAGAAAAGAATGAGGAAAAAAGGTTTTGTTTGTTTGTTTGTCTGTTTGCGGTTTTTTTTCCCCTCTGAGAATCAATCATAATGGGGAGCTGATAGTAATCAGGGGTGTGTAATACAAAATAAAGGCCAAAGCAAAAGTGGCCTCCTTTGTCGGAATAGGATTTCAGTTAGGAAACTCAAGCATTGGCTCAGTTCAGAGCCGGGGTAATTAATACTCTTGATAAATCAGTACATCACATGTACTATTTTGGAAGAAAGAGTGATGGAGGAGCAGTACAGTCAGGTTGTCAAGGCATTCAAATGAGTTAGGAGACAGGATTTTTTTTGCTGCTACCGGTTTTCACTGAGTCAACTATTTATCTCTTTCTCTTTCCCCTTTGCCTCTAGGACATTAGACACATTTTATACACTACCAATTCCTTGCAGGCAGAGACAAGTTTCCAGCAATGTCCCTGACTGCTCCAAAAGTAACATTAAAAGACAGTTTCTGAAAGTCCTTAGCACACTGAGTATTGGAAATTTGGGCCCTTAAGCAAGACTGTAGATGTGAGCTGAGCTTCTTTAGAATATGCTCTTATATAAAGACAGCATCTTTCCGTGTGCATCTCGTCCTCCCTTACAGCGTCTTATCAAGACTGTGACTCAGTTGCCTTTAGGTACATACAATCACTACCATAATAATAATGAGATGGGTTATTTAGCAAACTTTGCTTAATTGACACTATATATCCTGACATTAGCTAGACTATTGTAAGCCATCCACAATAAATTCACTCCTTTGTCCGTGTCTGACATTATTAGTTGACAGATAATCTGGATCAGTGCCTGTTTTACTAACGGTCTCAAACCAGATCAATTACTACAGCTGTAATACCGCACTAATAAGATAATTTAGGAATACAGGGACTTCCATACAATAACACTGGGGGCAGTACACTACACTCCTCCTGAAGTTTCTGAGCTCTATCATAAAATGTATTTTGTTTTCACATATTGAAAGGCTGATCCAGACCTTTGCTATACTGCTGGTTACAAAAAACCCCAAAGCTTACTCTTATTCACAGCCCATCCATACGTATTTGTTCTTGTTACAGCTTTACCCTTTTGCTGTAACAGCCTTTCTCTTTACTCATGTATATAGTCCCCTGGTGCATGTGCAGGTGACCATCAGTTCTTTTCAACCTTCACCCCAACGTGTCAGACAAGCCTACACTTCATAATTATCTTTATACCTTCTTTTTGCATAATGTTCCACTACCAGAGTAGAGGCTTCCAGGCTGTATTTGTAGATTCAGAAAATCTGTACAGATGTCTGCCTCACCGGTTTGAAAAAAAGACGAGATGGAGTCGCAATTCAAGACAGAGACAGATACAAGTGAAGCCGTTGCATTCACTTTCCACTTTGCGTGGCTGAAGGTATGGGGAACTACACCTCCTGTCTTCTGCTGAATCCAGTCTTGGTAAACCCCTTTGGCCAGAAGGCAAGGATAAAACTCATGACCTTGGTCTCATTTCTAGTATCTCCTCTGAAATTTTGGACATGTTTTTGACCCTTCTTGGGTCTGTTTGTTATCTTTTTTAAGGAAGAGATCATACTACTTAGAACCTCACTGCATACAGTTGTAAAAAACAGAAGTTACACCAAAAACTTTTCATGTATGTGCTTTACTTCGCTAACTTCATCTGAAGTCTGGGATGATGGAAAAAAATAGCATCTTTGAATCAGCTTCACCTTTCTTTCTTGATTGAAGAGTTCCTAGTTTATAATATACAGGAGAAAAACACTCATTCTTGTGTTTGATCAAGATCTGTCAATATGGAAATGCAAGGGCTGATTCTGCTCTTGGTTGTTTAGATTTTAACACGTTACTCCTGCTTTACTGTGGTGTAAGATCACTCATTTCTGACACGATTTTATATAAAGAACATTAATTCCTCCAGATTGAAAGGTACTAACTAAATGTTATTGGTATTGTGTAGAGATGATGCAATTTTGTTATTCCACTTGCAAGTCAGCTTTAAAAATGTGGCTGGATAGGCATCTGAGCTGTGTAGGCAGAAAGCTCCGCACTCTCAGAGGGTCTTTTGTTTGCTAAACAATGGCACGGGGAAGACCCAGGAAACCTTGCTGCTGCTTTGTTTGCAGAGTCACAGCATTTCGCAAAGTGCAGCTCGTAAATGTAAGATATCATCTGTTAATTACTCATAATATAATTATTTCACATTGTCTTTTCTAGCTGAATTATTGATTTCTTATTCCAGCTGTTCTGCCCGTAGTTTATAGTATGATTACCCTTCACAGGCTGCTCACTGTTTTTTTTTCCTATAGAGATTTCCTATAGAGATTGCATGACAGCTTGAGTTTTTTTCCGTTTTTTCTTTCTATTTTTATGTGATTTTGTTTTCACAAGCACTTTTGAATCAAATGAAATTTTAAGGCTTGCATAGTGAAACAGTTGCATGAATCAGCATTTAACCACCGATAAACTTATCGTCCATTAACACAGGACCTGGGATTCAGTCACCCCTGACATTCACAAATTCCACTTTCTGTCACTAAATCCTGGTGCAGCTCTGAAGAGGAAATATGTTCCCTGTCACACACATACATGCAAACATGCATTCTCCTCCTTTTAAAACAGAAAGACACTTTTTCTTTATAATCAGCTTAATATACAAGTTCTTTTCCAATGAAGTAACTGAACAAGTAATGTTAGAAATATTTTTGGTTATTTTTTTTCCCCTCTTTTTCAACAAAGTCTTGGTAAGAAAAATCTGTGATTTTTTTTTTTTTTTTTAATTAAATCTAGTAATGCTTCCTCTATGCTTTATGGAAGTTAAACATCTGATACCTTATATATCCTGTTCTTCTCTGTGGGCCAAGCTCCACGACAAATAGTTTTGCCCGTGATATTCTGATGTTTCCTTTCATCTCAGCTATCATCATCTATTACATTAGCATCTCTATATTATGGGTACTTTACTCAAACAGGAAATCCATTCCATTGACATTAGGATCTGGAGTCTAATGGACTGATTTTCTTATGAGTCGACTTAGAGCATTTCTAAATGGAAAATTTCTGATTTTCTGGCAAAATATTTTCTTTTTCAACTTTCAGATGCTCCAATTTTTCAGGAAAAAAATGGAAGTTTTACTCATAAACATATATTTTTTATGCACCCCAAAAACATTACCTACTAAAAAAAAAAAGAGGGGAAAATGTTAATTTAAACAACACACTATTAAAATTATGGCTTATTTAAGTAAATGGCAAATTTGCATTGATACTTAAGGTGCTAAGAAACTGCTCACTCAATTATACAGTTGTTACACTTTCTAATGAAGGAATAACAGAGAATGTGAACTTCATCCTACTGACTTACCACTACACACATCTTCAGAAATACTTACATTCAAGTGTCTCTGCTGGAATTGCTCAGCTCTTGTCTTGTCTCTGAAAAGTCAGCACTGCTGCTTATAGACAACTCATCAGAGATGTTTGAATTAAACAGAGAAACACTCTGATGCCATCCCACTTTCTTTCAGAAAACACAGGTGCTCTGAGTGCTACATGTGATTTTATATCAACCTATTACAACAAGCCACTGAAGTGTCTCTCTTTTTAAAACTAAGAAATCTGGGAGGAAGCTTTTGCTATGGAGCAGTACTGCTGAAACCAGGGTTAATAAAATAAAGGCACCAAACACCAAACGAGGCTGTAAAACAAATACACTTGTCATGGTTTACTTGCAATCTCTCCGCGGTGTTGAAGCTGAGTTAGGAGTGGCCACATTAGCCATTCCCTCAAGGTCAAGAATCCAGAATGAGTTGCTATGGGAAACAAATTACTGAGGTGTCAGCTGGAGCTGAAGGTTCAGATATGAGGAAACTTTACCCATTATATGCTTGAAAGGTTTCCGGAACAACAGAAGCTGGAAAAGAGCATGCTGGTAATAACAAGACCAGGAAAGCAGATGTTTCATTGACCTTTGCTCTATGCATTCGGACTACCCATTTGCCAGCATGCCTGAGTGGACCAGAATGGAATTGCAAATAAGGTGTGCTCTCCTGAGGCACAAGTAAATAAATAAATAAATAAAAATCAATAATTAAGTGCTTTTTTTTAGGAAGATAAAAAGAAACTCAAAAGCATATGAAGCCACCTGGGACTCATGCCCTGTTATTGAAGATGAGGGGAGACAGTTCTGATTTTATTATGACATTAATTTCAGTGGAAGGAATTGAAAGCCGGTGAAGGGGCAAGCTAACCTGCCACTGAGGTAGCAACCCCGCAAAATCCAGTTTCATTCACTCTGCTTACTTAGTAAATTGTCACTGGGAAAGTGACCTTGGCTGGAATTGTCTGTGGAAAGAAAATTAGGAGGACTAGGCCTTCTATCTGACACTGACATTCCTCTTTGTCAAGGCAATCTGCTACTCTTGACTCCATGAAGCTTACCTCCAGATTTGTAGAAGCTGGAAAGTTTTCAGTTTCCACCAAGCATTAAGTTCGACAAAAGAATTTATGCTTAATTACACACAGGCTTGTTCAGAAAAGTTTAGGGTAAATCCCTCTGTCCTAGTTTGCTACTGCTGATCTAGCTGCTCACTCAGCAGCTATGGGATGGCTTGCAGAGAGTGGTGTTATCACCAAAAGAAGAATGAAGCAGCTTGTCTTTATCACATCATTTGTCTACATTTTCTCATCCATTAAAGTTTTTTCCATTGCAGAACTTCACATTATCTATCCAGGAACAGGAAAGGGACTTCATTTCTTCTACTGAGAGAGAGGGAAAAATATCTGCTCTTGAGACTAATATTGGATGTTGACTACTGGGTGAAAGAAATAGGCATCATTCATTTCCATTAATTAAGAGATTTTGCTACACAACAGATAAAATTCTGGCCTGCTATTTCCTTGACTTCAGGCTGTTTTTCCCAGGGGCTTCTTTTTAGAGCTGGGGCTGGGAGAAAGAATCAGGCATGAACACCTACTGGTTAACAACTTGCATTATTTCTACATCATTTGCCCTAATAAAAATCTTGAAAAGAGGCATTATTAGGTTATTTTCGTAGAAATACAGTAAACAAAAACAAACAACCAAAGACCTATGCAGGAGGTCTAACAATTACAGTAGTTTTTGAGCTACTATAGTACTCCATGGGGCTTCACTGGTAACACTTCAAGCTTTCCCGTAATACCTGTGTCTGTATCTATATGTTATAGCCAGGACCTCAATATTCAGATGACTCTCAATATAAACATATAGTGTCAGGATCGGGAGATATGTTTCTAGAATGGACAAAGGAACAGGCAGTGAAAATCTTTCCACTTCTGTAAAAAGGCATTATTCCTCTCCAAATATTTGTCTTTCTTGCTTTTTACCGCTGCTACTTGTTGGATTGTAATGATCTAGAGTGAGTAAAAGCTGGATATTAAATTTTATCATGGTAGTGAAAAAGCTTTGAAGTTCTGGAAGTTTTTTTTTTTTTTTTTTCCTTTGGATTAAGCTTTATTGCACTTAAGTATTGTGCAGGAATAACTGAAGGTAATGTCACTGACAGAACTGTGCCAGCAAGAAGATCTGTAAATCAAACCAGAATTTACACGCTGGCTGGTACCTCTCTTGAAAACATCTGCTGTGACCCCTCATTTCAAAGAGGGGATAGTACGGATTTTTTTGTGCAATTGCGGCTCACATGTGAATGGCTTCCACATTTTCAGGCAGCCTGAATTGAAGGTACACTAATGAGAACAAGATTTCTAAATGGAGAGATGCAGCCTCTGCCTGCTGTAAAGTTGTTGCTGGTGGGTTTCCTTTTAAGCCTTCTCTAGTTAGTGTCATGGAGCAGGTGTTTCTGGGAATGCTCTGTAGAAGAACTTGAAAATAATCTCCATCTATTTCAGCTACTGCCCTTAGACCTGAAGAGCAAATGCTTTTGCATTAAGGATCTCTATGCAGCTGGAGATTGCTTTGCCAGTCACTGAAATGGAAACACCTGGGGGAAGTGGGAGAGGTGTTCAACTATGCACTGCAGCCAGAGCAAAAGTAGAAAAATACCTTAATTGGAGGACTCAAAGAAATAACAGGAAATCAGAGAGGCTAACTAGAGCAAAGTTTCATTGTTGCTCAGGTGAAGGTGGATTAGAAATCACTGGTCAATTAAAGTAAAAGAACAAAGGTAAGATGCTTTTGAAAGTCAAGATGCTAAGTGAAAATACTCTGAATGTAGGGAAGCTAACTAGCTTTAACATGAAATTATAAACTGGGCTGATGTCATTGCAAGAAATCTTGAAACTGTTACCAAAATTACTTCTCCTGAATGATTAAATCTGTTGTAAGAAAAGCTAGTGCTAGTTCACAGCCTTTCTCTTATGAAAGACAGGAAACTGCTTGATATATTAAGTCATGTTTGATGTTGAATACTGATTTAGCACTGAATTTACCAAAACAAATGCTTATCCTGTAGATTATACCTATGTTAGGGGGCCCAAACTGAGGCAATTTGTGTTTTATAGTGATGGCTTTCAGCTATAACTAGGAAAAGTTTGCTGTTGTCTGTGCTGCCCTAGGAAGGGACTAAAGTGGTTGTTTGCAGTGTAGGAGACTAGGATCGATAAC
Organism: Fulmarus glacialis; assembly: GCF_000690835.1. Lineage (NCBI taxonomy): Eukaryota > Metazoa > Chordata > Aves > Procellariiformes > Procellariidae > Fulmarus > Fulmarus glacialis. Next base: position 8,338 of record NW_009216351.1, read on the forward strand.
CTAGGTCTCCTCTCTAGTTTTTTCTTATTCACTTTTTCAGATTTTTCTTAGAAAAAGGGGAAAATATTTACTTAGTAGGCCTTAAGGTGAACTTAGGCAGCAGATGACAAATGGGAATAAACAGTGATGGGCAGAAAAAAGGTAGAAGAATCAACACTGATGCAGTGAATTGGTGCAGTGGGTGGGTGAGCAAAAAGAAAAAGAGAAAACTCAGGGAGCCAGAGCAGATCCAATCTCACCATGTGGCTGGATTGGGACTAGAAGAAGAATGTATGTGCTCTGGATGGTTTACACTTAGAATAACTGAAGTACAAAGGCAGTAAATACTTGTCCAAAGTCAGATCAGCATCATCTTTCAGAAAGATGGTCTCAACCTCAGGAATTTGGGGATCATTCCAGTCAATGATGATAAATCTTGATTGCCCTTAGTGTTCATGTTGACTTTGCATATATTCTCCTATAATAAGATGTATGTTGCATTCTGCTTCCCCCTCCACCCCTCATTAAATGAACACTCCTTAGCCAGGACTGTGGTCATCCCTACATTGGGTCTTTCACCAGTTGTGTTACTGTATATATGAAGAACACAAATGATCATGTAAACATGAGATTTTCTGTGCTGGAGCAGCCTGGACAGGGTCCATTAAGATCATATCTAGCCTCTGTCACTGTTGAATACCAATATCTGTGTACACAAAGCACAAGAAACATCGACAAAGATGAAGTAACTCAACCACAGACGAACCTTGGCCTTAACTCCATTACTCTGTGATTGTCTTTGCAGGCTGTAAAAGTAATGTTTATACATACCAAAAGGGTTTTTTTTTATTTGGTTGTTTTGTGAGTTTTGTTTTTTGGAGCCATGTAAATGTAATTTGTGGTGATCACTGTGTATATGAAAACTGTGAAGTGCGTTTTACTCTGAGAAATACTGTCTTAGACATCTTGTGGCAAACATGCTCCAAGATAAGATGCACGTTTTTAATAAGGAGAGCTTCTGTGTATAGCAAACATTACATATACTATTTTTTACATTATATTTCTCTTTTTTTTTGTTTATTTATCATGAGAGATTAAAATTTTTTACATTATATTTCTCTTTTTTTGTTTATTTATCATGAGAGATTAAATAATAACCCACTTTTTTTTTTTCTTTTAATAACAGCCAGAACTTTGTTTCTGCCATCATATCTTATCATCTCCCTGCTTCCTTAAGATCTGTATACCTTTTCCATGTTACCTATTGTTCTCTTTGACCATTTCTGGCTGTTGATGATTCTCTTGAAATCTGTTTTAGAGCAACACACATGTGGGTTAAAGGCATATTTTTCAAAGCTGTTTATGCTTCTGATTATGCAGATAGATACCTGCCAGGCTCTTCAGAGACATCTTAAATGCTGAAGAGATTTGCAGCTGATCTTAATAAGCCTTCAGTACCCACCTAATTTGTAAATTTAATTGGGTGCCAAATATCTTTGACAGGCTGACCCAAAGCAATCAGAGTCATGCACAGAAGACCAGATGTTACATACCTTTTAGACTAGAATATTACAGGACTCAAAATATAATTTTCTATGTCTTTTGTTATTTACCCTTTGCTCTTCCTCATCATCTTTGCAGTCCCATCATTTTATACAGCTTTCTGAGGGGTTACCTGCAGCAGATACAAGCGACAGAGGTCTGCAGTTCAAACTGTCCTTTCTATTGTGCATACGCTCTCCGTGTGTTGAAGCTAAACTTCATAGAATCATAGAATGGTTTGGGTTGGAAGGTACCTTTAAAAATCATCTAGTCCAACTACCTTGCCATGGGCAGTGACACCCTTCACTAGACCAGGTGGCTCAAAGCCCCATCCAACCTGACCTTGAACAGTTCCAGTGATGGGGTATTCACAACTTCTCTGGGCAGCCTGTTCCAGTGCCTCACCACCCTCATCGTAAAAAACCCATTTCTTCTTTATGTCCAATCTAAATCCACCCTCTTTCAGTTTAAAACCACTGCCCCTTGTCCTGTCACTACAGGCGCTGGTAGAAAGTCTCTCTCAGTCTTTCTTATAAGCCCCATTTAAGTATTGAAGGGCCTTCTACGATTTGCCCTTGGTGAAGCCATGTTGGCTGGCTCTAATCACCTTCCTGTCTTCCATATGTTTTGATATATTTTCCAGTAGGATCTGTTCCATGATCTTCTGTCTGCGGGGCTGACTCCCATACCTCCAGCTGAGCTTGTTTTCTTTGAATTTCCTCAGTAGACAAAAAACTAAATAAGTCATTATAATCCATAAAAAAATGTAATGAAGCCCTTCGAAGTTCTCTGAGGTGGTGCAGTTACATCTGCTCTATTGCTTTCTATATTTGCTGAGGAAACTATCCAGTATTGAATTTAATTAACTGGTTTTTTTGATACTACTTGCCAGAGATATGTGCAGTAGTTAGCATCATACACCAATGTAAAGCAGCCTAGTTTTCTTCCTCCAAACCCCTTAGGTACAGGGAATTTAGTGAAATGATATCTTGCAAGATGAAAGAAAGATTTGCACCAGGGTCATCTTTTTTTGAAATTTATTAGATTTGGAAAGCACCAGGAGGTTAACTTCATTTTCACCAGAACTAGGAGAAACTGAAAGTAGGAGGTTTTTTGGTTGGTTGGTTGTTTTTTGGTTTTTTTCTTTTCCTTTTTTTCCCCTACAGAAAGAATAATTTGATCATTGTGGAAGTACTGTTTACATATATATAGTTATGATGCTTCCCCTCCCCCCCCCAACACAGATCCATGTATGCATCATCATATATTCGTTGGAACAGTAGAAGGGAGCATTGCTCCTGATGCAGCAAAACAACTTAGAGTTGCGAACGACATGGATCTATCTCATGTTTGGTACAGAAAACTTCAGCATGAACATTCCCAAGATTGCCACTACCAAAATACTATTGTGCTCAGCCCCTATTCAAAATTGTGGCTTACCGAGTCGTCTTCACTAAGATGACTCGTAGTCAGTTGTACATTCTTTGTGTTCAGGTTGAATGCTGAGGGAGGAGGGAGGGGAGGACTGACATGCAGAAAGCAAAATTGTGATGAGGTCAAGCATCCACATTTGCAGTTGTTGTTAGTGGAAGCCATTATCTGATCATTTAAGATGTTATTGTGGAAAATTATTTGTGGAATTGATACTTCATTGATCTCCTGGAAGATTCAAATAATGTTGCTGATTGAGTTTAAAATGACATTTAAGGTACTTTAATGCATTGTTGGCCAAATATTTTATTGTTTAGCAAGGTCAGAGACAATTTTGTTACAGATAATGTACAGAAATATATAATACAAAGGAAAAGCCTACCATGAATCACCTCCAATCTCAATAAATGATAATGGATAAGACACATGAGGAATATAGGAGTATATGTTAAAAGCCATGTCATTTCTCCGTTCCTGATTGTGGGAACTGGCTTCAAAATGAGTTAAGATCTTCCAAGTCTAGGAGAGATTTCTTCCCTTTTCTCTGTGTTTTTGCAATGCTGCATTTTTTAAAATTGGTCATAAAATATCTTGAATGGAGGGAAAAATGTGTAAAATAGTTACTTTTCCAACTGAAAGCAGTAAATTATATCCAGTGCTAGGTGTTATGATGTGACTGGTTTCACTCAAAAGGGCCAAAAATGTCATGAGTCTTAAATTCTTGGAGAAAAAAAAAAAAAAAATGAGTCTTAAATTCTTGGAGAAAAAAAACAAACAGAAAGTAAGATCCTAAAAAAAAAGGGGGTTCCTTTTGCTATAATAATAAAGCAAAGCAAAAAAAAAGGGGATTCCTTTTGCTATAATAATAAAGCAAAGCAAGTATATCAAGCAGAGAGGGCAGGTATAAGTGGGAAGATTAAATGTAACATTATTCAATTGCTAAGGCAAAAGATCCTGGAAATTCAGAATGACTAAAGAGGAAGGGAGATGTTTCAGGAGAAGATCGTGGCAATTTCAGCTCTTACAAATATACCTCACAAATAGGAGAGTATTTGTGGAAAGTTCTCTCCCCTACTGGGAAGTGTGATCATAAACTGCTGCAGTAAGAGCAAGTGGTTTCATCCCTCTGTCCTGTGGCTAATGACAGAAATAGCTGATGAGTTCGTTGAATTGCATAGTACTGTCATTGAAGCTAGTTATTTAAACCCTATGGTCACTTTCCAAGACAAGACTGCCATGGTGCCATTAATATTTTGAGGTTTTTATTAAGTATAACAACTGAAAGGAGTGTCTCCGTATCTATAAAGGTTGGAGAGTTTGGTCTTTGAATTAGTGGCAGGAGTTGCTATCTACTTTGAAGTGTTTGATTTTTTTGTACTCTGCAAAATTTAACTGGAATTGATAATGGCCACCAAAGTGTTTAAAAATCTTGAAACAGTAATGGCTCCATTGGAAACAGCCATTGAGGATGATGTGGAGAGTATGATTCTGATTTCATATGGGATCATCTGTCCTTTAATTACTGTAAGACTACTGCAGAAAGATTGGTGAGATAAGTGTAGAAATACATCACTTTTGAGACCGGAAGTCTCCCATTTTCTGGGCGTGCTGATGTTAAAATTTTATTCTTTTTATACCACGGGATACTTTGGGTAAGTAAAACTTACACATGACAATTGGTGGTCTGGAAAACAATGATATCCATAACTTCTGTGGAAAGTTGAGGGATTTTTTTCAGCTATGTATTCCTGTGAATAGGATAGATACAGATAGATACAGAAATTTTTTTTTTTTCCTTTTTTTTTCTTTCTTTTTAACTGATAAACACAGCCATTTCAAGTGTAGGCAAATTCTAATTTAAAATCATGGCCTTCATTTCAATGTATGAAGAAAGGATGAAACGGGCTATGGTGTTGTGACTTAAAAGCAATTCCAGTTTTAATTACTTTCCTTAAATACCCCTTGAAATTCAAACATATTTAAAAAGCAAAACTGCAATAAAAAGAAGAAATGTTAATCAGAAAACTGGGCACCTTTTATTAAAGGAAAGGGCATGTACTCACTAGTTATGGTTTGTAAATTGAATGATCATGAAACAGTTGAATACTATTTCCTAGTACTGCCTGGATTATTGAGGCTTTTTTCTTACTCTTGAATGTCCCTTTCAGTAACTGAAGTAAAAATTTAGCCTGACTAGAAATATAATGCAATAAACATATTTTCTCGGAATGGAAGGACTGCTTTTAGTTTTTATTAAAGGATTTTTTATTTTATTTTACTGAAAAAAATGCAGTCGATTTGTGGAACAGTCATTGCAGATACAATAAGTGTTGGGCTTCTTTTGTACTGAATCATCAGAGTAAAGAGAGGACAAACACACTTTCTTCCCTCCAAGTAACAGTTTTTAAGTAGCAGAAAAAAGGGAGGACTGGCAGCAGCACTGCTTTATACACACACATGCAGTTCCCTGAGTATAGCTCTTAAGTTAAATTTACTTTGAAACCACATTATAATTCATATTTGTCTCCTGTATTTGATGTCTTGAGCTGACATTATTTTTTGATCTACAGACATGGGAACAAAATATTATTACCTTCCTTTTTTATTATCTTTTTTATTATTATTATTTTCATGGACTTTGGCAGGAGGGCAAACCTTCTCCTTGTGTTCCTATTACTGCAGAGAGGAAGCTGCGGAGGAGAGAGGAGAACGCAATGGAATGGTGCCAAAAATGGGTGGTTTAGTGGTTTGGATGGCTCTCAGTGCTGACATGGGGGAATGCCTTTCCTTTGGCTGACAGTCTGTGCTTTGCACCATTCAGAGATGAAGAGATGCATAGGAATTACCTAAATGGATTAGATCAGTATTTGGGTTCTTACAGTGGTTAGTAAGAATGTTAAAGATACAGCTGTAGATAACTGGAGCAGTCATTTTCTATATTCTTTGATTTTCAGCACAAGTTCAAACCCCTATTTAGTGAATATAATCCACAGAAAAATTGTTTTTTTCACATGAGCCTTTCATGCTTTCTTTAAAAGCTGTCTTACTGCCCCAAGGAGTTTGTACATCCTTAGTGAGCTGGAAAATAACCAGCCCACAGGGGGAATAGTTCCACCGCAGAAGTTATGGAAATTAAGGTTCCTCCTAGATTTTTACTTTTTTTTTTTTTTTTCCTTCTCCTTTCTCCAGCATACGTTGGCAGTTCCAAGCACTGCCTCTCCTAAAGTGTAATGCCAGCTGTCTGCTCTCCTCTTTGGCTTGTGTAGTATGATTCCATCAATCTGGCATTGGCTCATCTTCGTTTTAGAGCCCACTTATTAAAAAAATAAAAAATAATAATTAAAAAAATCAATCTTCATGTTACCACATTTGCACGTGCTCATAAGAAAAGAGCAGGCTTTTAAGGGGAAGTTGCTTCCATGCCTTTCTTTTTCTTTTTTCTTTTAAAATGCCTTTCCCTTTTTCTTTGCTTTAGTCCTTTTCACATATACATAAGGTAGAAAAATCCCTCCTCTACAACATTCAGCAGAGGTTTTCTAGATGTTTCATGAGATCTACCAACAAGCAATTCATGGGTCTGACCTCTGGATCACCATGTTTGTAGCTGTCGGTATTTTCAGTTACCAATTTCTCAATGACGCTTACTGTATTTTATTTTATTTATTTATTTTAAACAATCTATATGTCATCTCCTACAATATTCACCCTTGTATGTGAATGTACTCCCCCTTCCATGGGGAAAATCCACCTCTGGGTTGCTAAGCCCTTTGATCTCACCTTGATTATTTGTCAACAAATGGAGCATCGAGGCAGCACTACTGAAGTGGACCAGCTCTCCAGAGCCCCTAAATACCTTTACGTGCTACATTACATGTAACTCAACCTCCCTCTGACCCACAGTCCAGCTTTGCCTGCCTGTCTGGGAGCAGCAGAACAGGCTGCTCCACAGGGAAGGTGATCTGGGAGCTGACTGTGGCATGGCAAGCACTGCTATGGTGGCAGTAATCTTTTATTCTTATCAAGTTAGATTTCTTGTGGTCATGGGGAATTCTCACACAAGAGAACAAAAGAAAAGCTGTATTTTTATATTCACTGCTAGCGCCTTTCTCAGCTCCTGTGCAGCTTTGTGGGTGACCTCTGTGGGCTCAGGAACAGCTTCTGACCAGGTAGCTTGGGGTTTGTCAAAGCAGAGCACAGCTAACGTGCCCCTGTTTCCTTACAAACTTAGTCAAAACTCAACATTTTTCCATCTACTTCTATCTATCTAAAATACCTAAGAAGATGGATGCTGCTGAAAGTTTCCAGCTGCAAAATTTATACCAGACATTTTATTTTGGGCTGACACTGATTTCCTGTGTGCATACTGCTGCAAAGCTTCAGGGGAATACATGTTCCAGTTCTGCATGCTCCTTTTTTCTCCAGTGGATCATGGTCCTGGACTAGACCATGTGACTCATGATGTACTGTTGTTAATCCGTGATACAGTACTGGAAGCTTCCATTATATGAAAAGTCAAGATTTTTTTTTGTTAGTTTTATTTAAATACTTTAAAAATTATTTATCCTTAGCCTGCTGCCAAAGTGAAAGTGCTTTGTTCAAATTTGAGATCAACAAGAGTGTTTTAAAATAAAGGGGATTAGAAAAAGCAAATGTTACTGATCTTTGGAGGAATCTTACTGTGTTGTTTTTTTTTTTTTTTTCTTATAGCCTTCATATAAACCTTTTCTTTAAGCCTCATATAAAAAAATGGCTTGTCCTTAGGACGTAAAGTAAAGTTATATTAAAAGCAAACAGAATCCTTTGGTGAAATCTAATACACTTTTTTATTGGGCTAAAGAGAGATATTTCATTAAATGGGGCTATCTGCAACCTTGATAGGAAGTGATATAGTATTGGTTTGGGATAGCAAGTTGGCTGTCTCTTTCCCCACCACACCTGTAGATGGAGATGTCACAGGCTGTGAAGCAAGGTAGGCACTTACTACCCTAAGCATGTGTTCATTCATTCTGGCCCAATATAAACAAAGGCTGCAGAGTGAGATTGAAATGTTGGTGAAGGCTATAATTATCACATGTTTTATTATTTGGACAATTTTTCTTCTTCGCCATAGAGTCATGTGACTCTGGGCAGCCGTTTTTCCTTTTTTAATATGAAAATACAATATCTCCTTCACTGCTATGCAGAACAAGATTCAAAGGCTGTAATATCAGAAAAGGAATAATAAGAATGAAATACTGATGATTAGACTTCTCCTAACTTGGGGAAAGGTTAATTTACAGTGACTAGAGTTAAATGATCTTGGCTTCATTCATACTTTATGGATTTTTCTGCCTTTGGCCCTTTCCATCTGACTCTTTCAGTTTTTTCCTGTATATCTAATATCAGGGAACACCTCATTCTGGTTGTCCCCCGTGGGGTCAGCATAAGGAAGTTACACCAAAATGCCCTGGCTTCTTCCATCCCTTCTGAGTTTTTCCCCTCCCTTCATCTCCTCTGACATTTATATCTATCATCTGCTTGTAGAAGTGAAAGCATGATCGGACTTTATTGTCATTAAATCACAGATAATGACTTTTTTCCACCACCACAAATGAAATATCCTTCCCTTCAGAAAGTCTTAACACAGAGCACCATTAAATGTGTTTCTATTGAACTATTTATAGCTCTCGGTGTAATGCATCCTTTTCAGTCTATGGTGGCTTGTATACCAAATGATTCTTAGAAAACACCAGAATTTTGCAAGTTATGGCAAAGCATTATTAATTTGTTGGGTGTCTTATTTTTAATGTGCTTCATTCTTACAGTCTCTGGCATTCGAAGCAATCTTGGTACATATAGGAATTCCTTTGATACGTCTTTAACAATGTTTTATGCATACTATAATTGTGTCAGGCAGCCAGAAGCATGCTACAAGTGCTTGTGTTATACCTCAAGTGCTAGTGACAGCTACTGTAGAGTTAGGGGTTTGTTTAATGATTTTTAAGTTCATACTTTGTTTGCAGTAATTTGGCAAAAGTCTCCTAACTCATGACAGAAGTTTCCAGGTTAATCTGTTCACAGAAGGTACCATTTCTCAGCCACATTGGCCATGAGGAGCAAATAAATATGGGATTCTTTTATGCTTTTTGAATATTAAAATATATAGTCTTCCCTCCCCCCCCCCGAGGTCAGGTGGACTTAAATATAATAAATATAATAAAAAACAACTGAAATTATGTCCACAAAGGTACGTGGGATGGCATACTTTTTCCAACCAGTGCTGGTGAGGTCACACATGGAGTTTGAGTCTGCTTGAGGACACCCTGGAAAACTTGGCATTGTTGTTTCTTTTCAGCTCAAGCTGTGGAGACAAATACTACAATATTTTGTCATTTAAAAGCTGTCTTTCTGTAAGTGTATTCATAAAACCTTTCCCATTTTCTCCTCCTGATCAAAAATTATTAAATTTAATATTGCATTGTCTTTATCAATAGAGAAATTATTTTTGAAATTGCAAGGTTATAATGGAAGAAAGAGGCACGGCTCCTAAGGTGAGCTTCTGCCATAGAGTGAAGCAATCACATTGATCAAGGGGCACTTGAAGTGTCTCTTGCCACTTTGGGATGCTTTGGGTCACATTAAGGTGACCTACTAGAGGTGATCACTGTATCTGCTGGTCTTACTCAGTTTAAGAAGGAAGTGGCTAAGACCACATACCAACCAGTTAGACGCTCGGTCCCTATTTACTCCAAGAAGAAGAGCAGTCTCAAAGACCAGTTTCTGCTACAGTAGTAGACTGCATATGATCCAGTGAGGTTAAAGAAATGATATGGTCAGTGTTTACTGCCAGTGCAGAGCTAACTCACAGCAGGGTTTTTCAGATGATGCTAAGTTTAGTTAGTGATGAAGCTTTCATCTAAAAAGCTACCACATTGCTAGCATCCTTCTAAATCTAAAGATCTCTGAAATTTAAGGATGCCTGAGACTGAAGCTCTAGTCTTCATAACTCTAGTGGGATTTGGGTTCTTAAGCATTTTTATTACTTAAGCTTGAGTTTTTCTGAATGAGTTTCTAAGAAAGGAGCAGAGGTTTGGTGACACAGTTCAACTCTTGCTGAAATCTCTAGAGTCTACAAAATTCATCACATATTAACGTTAATAAGTTGGATCATCGGGTTTCCTTTCCATTATTTCTGTGCAGCCTGAGTCTGCCACAAAAACAGCATGTCCCACAAAAATTTGGAGCTACTTCTTCAGTTGGCATCAGAAAGAGCAAAGACGACAGATTTTAAAAGACAAAGTTCTGTACCTAAAGTCCTTTTGTTCCAGTTCTAAGTAAGTGGAAAGTGAAGACCTAGAACAGCTCAAAGTTTATTTATTTCCTTAGCTTTAAAGGTCACACTCCCGCTTGATAAACTCTTCCTATTTTTTCATACCTGAGAAAAATTGAAGCTACTTTGGTTTGTTGGGTGGGTTTTCTTTGTGAAACTGTTTAACTCCCATAGTCCAAAAGGGACTCAAACAGAATGCTCTTTATGACCCAACACAACATCCAGGATAAGGAAAGATGTTGTCAGTGATGTTTTACCAATTGCTCATAAGTTTTCATAGTCTTTCACAGTATGTTCTCAAAGTTTCTAAAACAAGGACTTAAAACTGCTGCTAACATCTCCAGTCAATTCACTCTGATCTTGTAATCAAACAAGCCTGCAGAGAACCTGCCAGGCAATTTTTCTCTGAAGTGTTTGAACCTTGCAGGCATATTTCCAGTGCCAAAAATCATTACAGAATTGAAAACCTCTTAGTCAGCTACAATCAAGTGTGAATCTTGGTCTCTGGGTATATAATTTTTTAGATTTAGGGCATGTTAGTGTTAAGAACTTGACAGCTTGTCTGAAACAATTAATTTTTTAACCCAAACGATCTCTCCTGTCATAACTTTTTACCATCATGATAGAAGTGTTTGAATCCAGTCTGGCAACAAGCCATCCATTTCTGCTTTAAATTAAATGATATTATTATTAAATGACATTGTTATTATTATTATTGTAATTATTAACCTTGTGAAACAGGCAGCAAAAATTTGACTATCTTCTGTCTTGTTCACACTTCATTTTAGTAGCAATGTGTTTAAAAATTGTTGTGCTATACTTCAGTTCTTTCCTGTTGGAAAAAGATCCTGCTGACACTTTATATGTGTACAATCAAAGTGCACCTTTCTTATTCCAAATTTTTTACAGATAATCAACACTCTTCTAGTATGAAATTGTGCCGTCTTGCTAAAAACTTTTCCCATCACTCCCTGGTTAAACATCAGTGATAATAAATAAATATGAGAGCTATTGTCAGGTGGCCATTTGCAACCTTCTTTATTTTCTCAAAGAAATGAGAGTGACACTTTGAGGCCATATCAACTAGCTGAACAGCTGTTTGGATTTTAAAGGGAACTGATGGAAATAAATATATATAAGATCAATTTTCAAGTATTAAGGTATGTAGGATTTTGCTTTATTTTAGTCATTTCTGTAGGGATATTTAAATAATATGATCTGAAATCAGCAGATTTCATTGTTCATATTTACTTCAGATCCATGTCAGGTAAGTTCACAGCAATTCAGGCATGTAAAGCACGAGACTTTTCTGAATTCATCCTGTCCTATGCAGGTTTGCCATGACACCACTGCACCCTTTAGCCTGGGATGTTGTCCTCTTTGAATTTTGACGTGCATCTTTTGCATAAATAATTTATTAAGAAATGAGGCTGGACCCATCAAATCACTTCTGATAAAAACCTTGCTTCAGCTAAAACCAAGTTTAATTTCAACAAACTGAATTAATTTCTCAATTTCAGCTTTTGAAGAGGTTTTTATTTCCAAATGTTAAACTTAGCAAAATTTTTAAGAAAGATTAAATACCTAAAAGAAAATACTCTAGTTAAATTAACTAAACATGGACAGGTTTTATTTTCTTCAGCTTTCTGAGAAAGCTGTTTCTCATCCTCTCATACTCATGTTGTCTTATTTGTAATGCAGATTTACCAAAAAGGAAATCGTAAGCCTAAATTAGGAGCTCATTGGACATTGTATAAGCCTACACACTACTAAAACTGGACAATAATGACATTGACTTAATAGATCTAAAGTGGAAGGAGGGTAGAGATGCTGATGCTGTGCATTCCTGTACCACTGCCCCAACCCATAGCTGTTTTCTGTGAACATCTTTGTACCCATTACTGTAAAGTCCATTCAGTTCCTTTATCCCTGTGTCGATACACTCTGTATCTATTGCACTCCCTCTTCTGACTGTTCCCGTTCCTCAGTCTTCCTTTCATGTGTGTACTGACAGTCTTTTGGGCCTCTCTTGCCTCCTTCAAAATCTGGTTCAAGAGGAGGGAGCAGCTTGAATTGCTGAAGTGCTTATATTCATATTTTTGACTGGATAGACTTCAGTCATATTAACTTAATTGAGGTCTGTGAACTACCAGGGCACCTAACACACAAAACTCTTGTTAGGGTGCCCAATATGCAGAGTTAGGAACTCAGATGTAGGCATTATGGTCAGTATTTTCTTTCATGACTGACTTAACTAAAAGTTACGGAGGGCTTTAGTGGCAAATGCAAGCTAAGAACTGCTTTCTGGGTGTTGTCTCCTCTATCACTCTGTCTCTCTCGCTGACGGCTGTAACTATTGGTTCAGGATGATTTCAGCGGCCTTGAGATCAGCAATATTTATCTCTGACAGCACTGAGATGTGAATTATTATTGATGCTGAGGCAGACTGTGTGCATTTGGGGAGTGGGGTTGTTTCAGAGTTACACCACTGTTACAATTAAAGAGTTGTCAGACAATATGATTTCTGCTGCATCCAAAGTTCTCTAATTGTTTATCATATTAACCCTGGGTGATCTTGCAATCTCCTGTCTGCAACATTAATCAGCTGACATCATCCCGTGCTCTGAAAGGACATTATTAAATCCAAAGACCAAAATACATTTCCAATGAGAAGGGCAGTGGGGCTTGGTGACCTGAGAAAGGGGATTGAAAAGACCTTTACTTTTTATCTTTGCCATATAACCTCAGATGAGTCACTTCCATCTTTGCATCTTCCTGTCCTTTGTCTGATCGAGACTTGTCTGAGCTAGACTGCAAGCTGCTTGGCACATAAACTGCAGCTGCTCCCATACTTAATACTGCTAAAACAAGGAGCTTGCTCAGGTTTGGTCCATTCCAGGTCCAAGTTATCATCAGAAGGTACCGTGCTATTCTGCAGGCAGGCTGAGCCTAGGCCAGCACTCAAATTACAGTATAGATGTAGACTACATCCCAGTCACCTCAGTGTATTTTAAGAATTATTATTAATCAACAACTATTCCTAAATGATCTCCAGTTGGAAACATTTGCAAAAAAAGGGTTGCTCAAGGGTTTGAGGTTTTTTTGGTTGGTTGGTTTGGGGTTGTTTTTATTGTTTGGGGTTTTTTTGTTTTTGTTTTCCCTGAGCTCATACTTGATGGGAAGAAAGGTTGAAGCTCAATGAAGTCTGGCTAATGAAATACTTTTGCCAGGAAACTAGACTGCAGCGTAATAAATATATAACAAGTAACACTGCACTGGAAGGACAAAAGCATTACACTTATGAAATGCAAATTATTTATTTATTATTTAAAAGAATATTTCAATAATCCTCACTTAGTTAATGAACTTGTTTTATTGTGGGATGAACTTCATGGAAAGTGAAGCAGGTGTAACCTACACAAAGATCAATTATTTGATTTCAGCTGCAAATGCAATATCTTTCATAAATAGTTTAAGTTCAATGGATCCCTGGGATAAACTGATGGATGTTTACTTTGTGTATCAGTAACACAATCCTCTCCAGACAATGATGGATAAGATTAAATGGCCTAAGGCTCTATTGGAACCAGACACAAAATAATCCTCCAAATTCTCATTATGGAATGTAGCAATGTGGCTCAAAATATTTGACACGGCCACTGACTGTTATTCTGCATTCTGTTCTCTCAGGTAAACATGAGTCTTTCTGTTCCCAAAACCAAGCCTGACCCTTTAGGTACATCAGGAATGCTGAACATTGTGCTAAAAATCAGTGCTACGAGCCACGTTTGGGAGCTTTCTAGAGAGGGTCACCCCAGGTAAACTGCATGACTGCATGTGGCTCAGGCTTTGTTGAGGGGGTTTGGCTGAGTCTGACCTAAGTCGTGGGGTGTTTGGGACCATCTGCAGCAGGTCTGCAGGGTGTTTGGGACCACCTCAGAACTAGGACCCCAGCTACGCTTGAGCTACTCTACAGGCAGCAGCATGGAAAGATAGAAATGTTTCTTAGGACATGAGATTTAACAAAAAAAAAAAAAAAACAACCACCAGACTAAAAAAATCCTAAAATCATACCACACTTGCTGAGATCAAAGAGTAAATGTAAAAACCTCCTTATGTTGGCTTAGATATTAGCAATTGATCTGACACTTGGTTTAATTTGGGGTGCCCTGACTATGCGACAGATGCTGATTTATACTCTGGGCCTGAGCTCAGCACTGCGCACAGCAGGGAGGCTTACAGTTCGGTTTTTGTGCAGCAGTAAGCTACTCTGCGCGGGGAGTGCAACAGGACTCATGCCGTCAGCACCTACTAAGCAGGCTGCTTTTCAAACTGAGCTGTTTTCTAGGAAGGACCTTCAGTCCTTCAAAAACACAAACATCTGCCCCCTACCCAGAGGAAAAAAAAAAAAAAAAAAGGAAGTTGAGAAGGAAAGTAGACAAAGGAATATGCACATCTTGATGGGAATCTTTTACTTTTTTTTTTTTTTTTTTTCAATTAATAAATCCTTAACTACTGCTACTAGTCTGTAGCTCTATTCAGGCAGAGTGAGGCTGGCAAGATATTCATAAGATAACAGTTACTGAGAAAAAAATATATTAGAAAACTATTCAGCTATGTTGAAGTGTTGAATGGAAGAGTTTCATTCCATTAGCATACATTCAACAAAGAGAAGTTAATTAGTTTCAAGAACTTCTGATATTTCAGTAAAACTTTAGACTAATTTTCAGTTGGATTTTTGCCTTCTGGGGATCCTGTCAGTATTTTCAATTAACATATTTCCCTGCACAAGTTCTTCAAAGAAATGGTGTTAAAAATAGAGGAGGGCAAGAACTGCATTTTTCATTTCATGGGAAATACACAATTCCTTTCTTGTTATAAAAAGCAGCAAAAAAGAAAACAGTCAAGTTTTGTGTATAAATTAAGTTTAATAATTCTGAATCAAGTTATGCAAATAAATTCACTGTAATATTTTAATATATTAGAACCAAAATGAAAAATCACTGCAACTGCCCCATTCTACCCCATTAGTAAACTACATTGAAAGTCATCTATCTCACTTGTTCCTCTACCAAGCAAGAAGTTCCCTGTAACTCTTAAAATACTACAAGAATTATCAGTGTTTCTGGAGAAATCCTTCATTCTTTATTGATTTTTAACTACTTGTAAGGGTGTATGTTACCTTCAGGCGTTGCTCAAGTATTAATTAAACAGATTTTTTTGAAAGCATGAAGGCTTTACAGTAGTATGTGTAAGCACTACCTACAGTCCACAGTGGAAAAAAATGTGGTTTGTCTGTTTTTGCAGGAGAAATTTAATACTCTTTTTAAAATGGTATGTAAGTATTAGATGCTTATGTTCCATTTAAGCATTATAAATTTGTCCACAGTAAACACGAACTTTGGTCTATTATGTTAAATGACGACACACAAATGCATCAGAGAAATGGATCTTTTGTCAGCCAAGTGCCTAGTGACAAATAATGAGTTGCTGAATGATCCCTGGATCTGGTACATAGGACTTCCTTGTGCAGACAAAAAATATATGTGTTCAGATTGCATTTCTTCATGTTTACAGTTAGCTAACAGGACTCAGAGGCTGCAGCTTTACTGGCCTATTTCTGTATTGGTTCATCCGACCTGCAACATTGGATCATCTCTTGAGAAAAACCTGCTATTCTTCAGGTTTGGTTTTCACTGAATTCTGATCATTTCACCATAAAAATCTTTATTTGTTCAACAGAAACATATTCTTTATTCTTGTTTCCTCTTCCTCAATGACCATAAGCTTTCCTCAGCAATAAGAACTGCCAATCCCATCCTCTTTTTCTTCCCTCTTTGATTCTCTCTTCTCCAGACAATTATCTCGACCTTCTCTCTTCTTGCCTTCATGGCTTAAGTTCACTAAAAGCTTCCTCCCTTTCAACTGAGTGTTTGTAGCAGTGATCAAAACAATCATGAGTCCCAGCTTTCTGTACTCTAAAATTAGTATGTTGGGGCTTATAGATTTTTTTACTTCCCTGGTGTTTCTAAACAGTCAAAAATGCTCTCCTCATAATCCTGACCAGTTCTTCTACATTTCCTCCTTCACATACACTCTAAATTACAAGTACATCACTGTTGCATGCTCATTTCTTCCCTGATTATGCTTCTGACTGAAAGATTCTAAAATGTGCATTTGTAAAGTTTTTTACCTAAGATGTTGTCTAATTTCAGGTTATGCAAACTAAAGAACAGACAAGGAAGGGCTACAGCTTGCATGTGAGATCCGAGCCTCCTGGCTTTCAATAAGACAACTAATTACTGGGCATCTGAAAGAGCCTTTGAGTGCTCTTGGACACTTCTCAACTGTCTGTTTCAGCCTCCTTCTTCTGGAGGTGAACAGCTCCTGGTTCTTCAGCAAATCTGATGCAGCCAAGCACTAGCTTGAAAGAAAATATATGGGCTTTCTTCAGATGAAGGCACAGGCAGCTTTTAGCATGAGTCCAAGACTTTAAAAAAATTAACCTTTTTGCATCAGTATTCTGTTTTTAGATCATTTTATAAACACCGCGTGCTAATATCATCTCAATCAGTGGAACGAATAGGGCTTATTTATTTCATGTGGACTAATGTATTGAAGTTGTAGTGGGGTTTTTGTGAGCTTTTTTCATAATTAATATCACATTCCCAATTAAATGTTATGGTAAACAGCTGTAGATGAAGCAGATTTGTTTATATTTTATATTCTCTCTTATCATTTTGAAGAAAAATGCTGCTGTTGACAGGAACAGTGATAAAAGAAGATAGGAATCATATGTATACAACAGAATTTTTTTTTACTTTGATCTGTAGGTTTGTGCTGTGTGTGGTGGAAGATAGCAATGGGGGAAGAGAGTCAGGCTAAAAAGAAAAATATTTATAGGAGTGTTAGCAATAAATAAATAAATTCCAATATCAGATCAAGCAAAATAATGCAAAATCACTTTGGGAGATTATCATGTGAAATGTCAAATCTGAGTTTCAAGAATAGAAATTCTTTGGTTAAAGCAGATCAAAAAGTCTCCAGCAGAACTTGTCTGAGAGAACTTCAAACAGACCCTTAATGAAAATTGCTTCATAAGAAACTTTTTAATTTTCTAAGACAAATCCTACATATAGAAGCTGGTGCCACAGAATCTTACAGCAGTTTTACTTCAGTTATCTCATACTTACACTGGTCTGGCTCCCTACAAAGACACCTTTCCCATGATGCTCTCGGGGTGAAACACACATGATACAATATCTACCCTCACCCAGAGCAGAGGCATTGATGCATTATATGAGACAAATTCATGCTGAAAAAAATGGAAGTATAAGGCAGCCACTGCAGTAAACATGATGTACCTTTAATTGAATTTCAAATCAAATATATTATAATTTTTTTAAAAGTTGCAAATTATTTCTATTTTCTCAAAAATATTTCCAATGGAAGTATTTTTTCAAAAACTTTTACATCCTATACTAGATCTTGTTATTAAAGAAACAAATTAACAAACAAACAAACAAAACAATCCACAAGAGTTTTTGCACTAATTCTGAATGACTTTTAGTTGGTCCCATCAAGAACATGATTTAGAAGAAGGGAGAGTGATTTCTATTTCTATAAGGTGATTGGTAAAAAATAGATTCTTTTTTAACAGAAAATATTTTTTTAAAAACTGGCTACTACCATAAATAAGCTAAAGTAATTATCTAATTCAATTCCATTCTCAATACACTGGGTCTATATATTTCTGTTGAGAACATTATCCGTATATCTGCCTACCTAGAGGATAGGTTTGGAATTGTGAGTCAATATATCTGGCTTTTAGTCTGTTTTTTTCCTTTGGATTTCTGCCCATCTTTAACAATGAGAGAGATTTACTTGTCTGTAGGCATATTTTATTAATGTTTTAAAGCTTACATTTCTAAAGTTAGAAACTTATATTCATATTTAGAAACTTAAGGTTTAGCCTTCCAAGTCTGAAACTTTTGGCATAATGAGGATTTCACAGTCACAAATGAAGATGGTGGCAATTCAAAACACAGACCAACCCTGGGATGTTGCAAACTGAGCAGCTTGTTTCTCCCATACAGGTTTGCCACATGGAATATAAGAAGAGAAAGACAGATTTTTTGATCTGGCTCATGTTGACCACTTGATATTGTTGCAAGCAATTTTGTGGTGTATAATGACACACATTCATCAAACAGTAACAAATATGCTGATGCCTGTCTACACTGAAGGTATAAGCATATTTTATAAGCATATTGGGACAGGTAAGTCTCAAACTTTTCCTTGTTTTGCTTCAGGCTTTGTCCTAAGCATGGTCTGATGTCATGACAGTTTAAGCATTACAAGCAATCAAGATGTCTGACTGCTACTGGATTTTATTTCCACAGGAATATCTTAACAGGAAAAAAAAAAAAAAAAAGGCTGATTATTTCTTTGCAGTGAAACAGAACACTTTGGATATCAAGAGAAACAGAGTAGAGGTTAAAATACACCCACTGTATAAATGGATAGGGCGGGGAACATGCAAAAAGAATTTTGTTTGGGGGGAAGGCAACTTCAAAAAGCTCAACCACCGAAGTTTAGGAGGGAAAAAAAAGTATTACGTGGTTCAGTTTTGTTTTGTTTTCCCATGAGAAGTCTCTCAGTCACTATAGATGAACTTTGCATCCACCAGCATGGGGAAATTCAAGGTGGTTGCATGTGAACAAGTCCAGACCCAGAAGAATTATTATCGTGATCGTGTGGTGTTATAGTCACACTACTGCCATAATAAGAGGGTCTGCGTGCAAGCTGGTACTGACATACTGCAGTGAGCTGTGCTCTGCTGTTATAGACGTAGTAAGTTGGTATCTATTACTGCAGGCAACTCTGTGTCCCTTCTTACTGCATGTTGCAGTCTTGGTCCTTTATTCTCTGCTAATTGGGAAGCATGTGAAATCTTTCAGACCCACCTCTGCTTTCTGTGTGTGTGATGGAGAGAGAGAAAGTGAAATTGGATTACTCCCAAAATGTCAGGTGTTTTTATACAGGCTTCTCTTGGGCCATGCTGAGTCATATATCTCTACTAGTAATATTTCAGAAGTTTTTTATGGTGTGATTTTGGCCCAGTGCAGCTACACTGTCCCAAAGGGTTCCTGAATAAGATTTAGCAATTAGACCATTCCAGGGATCCCAGTAGGCAGTTTCCAAGCTGTTGAGCTCTTCTGGTGACTGACAGTTCATTAGCATAGATGCAGGTCTCCTTGCCAGCTTATCTCAGTGTCTGGGAATGCTTCAGGGTACACATAGTTTATTGGTATAGATGTAGCTACAATGTGCAGAGATTTCTCCCTGGCTTTCAGATATCTTCCCACCAATAATTTTAGTGAAATATCTGTGTTTCTGTGAAAAACAGCAATAAACAATAAAATTTAAAAAAAAAAAAAGAAAAAAAAGGCAATGCTTTGATTATCAAATATTCTTCAACAGTGGTAAAATCATTAACTAGACCCATTTGGAATATTTAAAAAAGAACCACCAATAAAACAGGTAAAATTACATTTTTGCATCTTGCAGCCTTGTGATTAAGGTAAATATTAGAAGATTATGATGCTCTTAGAGACTGTGGGGACTGCAGCCAGTTAAGTATCTTCGGTAAACTGGAAAAAACAGTGAACTTTTGACTGTCTTTGTGAAATGAGATAATTCTCCTGTGTTACTAAAACGTCTTCAGGGTTTTCTTTTTACTCTAATACTTTGGGTGCACGAGGTAATGAGACCTTTTCTGTGTTGTGGTGGAGGAAAGACTATTTTTACATGACCTGGCTGCAATATGGTGGCCCAGAAGTGTCAAATGTCATTTTGGATTATGGGAATCACTGTATGTGAAGGAGTTTCCAGATTTTCAAAAGTTTTCTCTGCAATATTACCAACATAAGTCAAAATAGTGAGTATTGGTCAAGGACAGTAAGTATCTGTTTTCTCTGACAACTTTCCAGCAAGTCTGAGACCTTCTCTCCAGCTCCCATTAAGAGGCTTCCATTTGGTAGCTATTATTCCACATATTCTGGGCTGCTTTCTGTTCTTGCTGCTCAAGCTTCTTGGCACCCCTCTGGGTTGACTAAATCATTAGCTTAGTGCTGATAAATAAAGATCTCAATGTATGGAAAGAGAAGAGGTATAATTTATTTTACTTTTTACTTCCCACCCTAGAATAAATAAGTGTGAAAAGTACATTGGGAACATAAATTCATGAGTGGAGATAACCCTAAATTGGCAGCTGTTTTTAGTTTACTTTATCTTTGTTTATGCCTCTCTACTGAGGAATAGACTATATGACTGATGCTATGAGCAAAGTAGGCAATAATTCTAAAACAAAGCACAGAATAACTGTAATATCAGTTATTACTTCTCATGTGACAAAATTTAGGATTTCCAGGCATGGGTCCATTGTTCATTATATTAGGTGCTGTACAAACACAGACCTAAGTGCCAGTCCCTATTTGAAAAGTTTCCAGCTCTTACAAATGCATTCATCTTTATTTTCGTCTGTGTAAATGGAAAGCCAACATGACAAGAGGCTTTGTCAATACAAAGCAGGCAAGTCAAATTAGGAACAGACAACTCATTGTGTTGAACTGGTGGAGACAGAAGCCACGTGTTAAGTCTTTATGCTCCAAGTTTTCTCTCTTGCCCTCAGGACCCTCATTACAATCAGTGGGTGGTAGGGCATCATGCTTTAGGGATACACCAATCTGCCCAGAAGTAGTTGAGGGATCCCTATATTACACTTTATTGTGTTCTGCAGATACCTTTATGCCACTGTAGACTTCACTAACGTCTTCAGCATTACTGTAATGGGCCCCTACAGTGCTTAGTAAAGGCACTATATGGTCCTGTAGCATATTAAGAAATTTGTTAATTGGCACCTGTTCTGATAAAGCAAATAACATGCATAATATGTCCCAAAATATCACTGCTGAACAGAAGAAAGTCAATAATCTTAGGTGTCTTATACAGTGGCTCAGGAAACCCAGGGTGTTCATTTTGTGGTCTGTGAGGCAGTAGCTAATTTTCAGCAGTGTGCTGGTTGCTAGGTAGTTTTTATTGTCTCCTTAAACACTTCTTCCTCAGCCCCTGCTGTATCTCTGTGCATTCAGCACAGCAGATGCTTCATTACAGTCCCAGGCCACCAAAGGGTCCTTCTGTGTTCAGAAGTTTTGTCCCATGTTTGCCAGGGATTCGTTTTGATGGTGTGATGAACTGCATCAAGGCAAAGCTGGATTTGTTGTTACTGAATCTCTTCCATTTTGTCCTGGTGTCAAGGGCTTTTTCTTTCTTTCTTCCTCTCTTTCCTTCTTTGTGAAGCTGTAAATCTGCCACACTTAGAAGCCTCACTCCGCAGCACACCCCTCCCCAGGATAAGGAGACTGAAGTGAGAGTCATGCCAGAAAACAAAGACTTATAGAAGCACATTCTTAAGCACGGATGTATTTGTGTGTTTGGAGCAAAATAACAGAGAATGGTTGAGGTTGGAAAGCACCTCTGGAGCTCGTCTTGTCTAACCTCTCTCTGTCTAACCTCTCATCTTGTCTAACCTCATCTCTGCTCAAACAGGTTCAAAATAACCATGTCCTTTACTTTTATATAAACTTCTCCAAACAGTCTGTATTCAAATGCAAAACATACTGACATGTACATAACAGTTATAGAAGACCTGGCAGAAAACAATACAGTGATGCATATAAGTAGGGTCAAGTCCTCAAGTGCTAAGGTAATGCTTCTGGGGAAATAAAGATGAAAATAGTTACTTACATTTCCAAGATAAGAAAAATTCCAGCCAGTATTACCGAAGATCTTTGCAAAGGCATATAAGCATTGCTTTCCTGATTTTTCAGGTAGGACTCTAAAATGATGAATATTTATGACAAACATATTCTGCGTACCTTAAGTCACAGGTGCCTAAAGACACAGTGCCTGGAGGCATGTCTGGACTTAGAGTACAGCGAAGGAAGGAAAATGGAATGGGAAAAATGCCATAGATTAGCCATCAACCTTTCTTTAATCTAACCCTCTTTAAAAGGCATGTATATATCTTTTCCTTTGAAGCAAGAGGCCCCACAGATTTCTGTATAGCTGAGCCTCACTTGAGCCTACTGACAATGTTTCTCACTCAGTAGGTTTGCTTTCTCATCCTTTCTCCTTTTGTCCTGGCTCTGTAGTATGGATGACGTTTCATTAACATTTTACTAACTGAGCCTAAATTAATAACATGAGCTTCTTGTCTCAGAGTGCTCTCAGATCTTCCCAGTATAGCCCAACCAAATGGTGTGGGCTGGCTGCCCTCGAGTGCCAGCGGTTGAGAATAGGACCTCACTGAGAAGTGAAAGTTCGCTCTTTTTCTAAGAGCATCAGTGTAAGTTCCATGTCATTAAACCTCAATTAAAATATTGGTATTATTAGTAACAAAGCCGAGCTGCTTATGATCTCAGCTTGTCTTTGGAGACAGAATATCACTGCATCATTCTTCTGAGATACATAGTGCCCATAACCGTGTTTTTTCAAAAATAGATGTATTTTCTTGTAGTTTTATTGCTGCTCCTCCTGTTCAGAATGTGACTCACTTCACAGGGCAAAAGTCTGGTCCTTCAAGAAATCTTTTTCTTCAAATGCTGAATTTCTTGCTGTCATGGCCTAAGGAACAGTTCTCTTTTCAGTATTTACACAAGGTAGACTTCAGTGTCATGCTCAAGCAGAGGAAAAACAACAACAACAGCAAGAAAAGAAGAGTGAACTATTCAGGTTAATGCTGTCCTGAGCACAGGGACATTGAACTGTTCTGCCAGTTTGAGTTATAAAGGTGGGGGTTTGCTGACCTTAGATTTCCCGTGTGTCAGACACTGACCATTGCTTCTTACTTTTAAATGGCTTCTTATCACAGCTTTTTTGGTTACCTTCTGCATCTCTAGGCTATGTCAAGAATAGTAAGTTGAACAGTATCAAGAGATGTTCCTGTTCAATCTTTGAATTGTTAGAATGGTCCTTGATATGGTTTTAGCTTTGGACACTTCGGCACTGTCTGAATAACCTTTTGAGCACAGTTTAGTAGCTTTCATGAATCTGAAAACATTCCTAAACATGTTTAGATTTAGCTATGCAGTTTTAGAGTTTAATCGTGTGGACACATACGACGCTGTGACAGATGGTCTCAGTATCAGAGAATCATCCTGGAAATGTTTGATTTACTAATACCAGTATTGCTTTAGAGATTTATTAATGTGGTCTCATCCAATTCCCTCTCCAGAGGTGAATGGTTGCATTTTTGTTATAATTTTTATGTGTTTTAATATAATGTGCAAAATTCTACTAACTGATTATTGTGTTAGGATTTATAGAAAAATGAACCAAGTGAAAAGCAAATTAGTATCCCAAAGAGCTTTCAATCCTGACAACTAAGAACAGAAGTGAATGAAAGCAATAGTGTGAAGGGATGAAGGAGTAGGATGATTTGGGAGGACGAGGGGCAGGAATACAAAAATAGTACAGTTTAATTTCTTAAGCCTCAGTCACACAGATACTTAAATGTGTACTTAACACAAGACATGTGAGTAGTTTCTTTAAAATCAGAATGAAGTTTATGTTGCAGGAATGAGCCTTATTTGGAACTCTTAGAATACATGAATCCCAGAAAATCGCTGGTAGAATAATC
The DNA here is from genome assembly GCF_000690835.1 of Fulmarus glacialis. Lineage (NCBI taxonomy): Eukaryota > Metazoa > Chordata > Aves > Procellariiformes > Procellariidae > Fulmarus > Fulmarus glacialis. Next base: position 32,301 of record NW_009216351.1, read on the forward strand.
CCCTCTTTGATTCTAGAAGGGAGATGCTAAAACCCTCACAGTACAGTGGGTTTGGTTTTGTTTTGTTTTTTTCCCAGAGGCAAAGTATGGTGTAGGTATTAAGATTATAAGTTGGGGTTTGAGATACATGGATTCTATTTCTTGCTTCACTGTAGATTTTCTTTTTGACCATGAGCATTAGTTACTGGCCAGCATAGCAGGAAATGTAGGTAGGTACTTGGCCAAAACAGATAAAGGCCAAAACAGTCTAAAGGAGGCTGTCATGGTTTAACCCCAGCCGACAGCTCAGCCCCACCCAGCCGCTCGTTCACTCCTCCCTGGTGGGATGGGGGAGAGAATCGGAAGGGTAAAAGTGAGAAAACTCGTGGGTAGAGATAAAGACAGTTTAATAGGTAAAGCAAAAGCCATGCACACAAGCAAAGCAGAACAAGGAATTCATTCACTCCTTCCCATCGGCAGGCAGGTGTTCAGCCATCTCCAGGAAAGCAGGGCTCCATCACGCGTAACAGTGACTTGGGAAGACAAACACTGTCTGAACGTCCCACTCTTCTTTCTTCTTCCCCCAGCCTTATATGCTGAGCATGACATCATATGGTATGGGATATCCCTTTGGTCAGCTGGGGTCAGCTGTCCCGGCTGTGTCCCCTCCCAGCTTCTTGAGCACCCCCAGCCTCCTCGCTGGTGGGGTGGGGTGAGGAGCAGGAAAGGCCTTGACTCTGTGTAAGCCCTGCTCAGCAGTAACGAAAACATCCCTGTGTTATCAACCCTCTTTTCAGCACAAATCCAAAACACAGCCCCGTACTAGCTACTGTGAAGAAAATTAACTCTAACCTAGCCAAAACCAGCACAGGAGGTGTTAAGGTGTATTAGTTTCTCCAAATAACCAATGAAAGAAGGATCCTCTGTCAGCCTTACTACTTTTTATATCTGACAATTATGTCCATCTTGCTTTCTGGATTCACTTTCACTGCTCCATTCATTGTGTCGATTCCCTGATGTGTTACATACTCTTTCTCCAGTTTTACATGAAACCTTTTGCTTGGCTTTCTGGTTGACTTCAACTATATTTCTTTCACAGTAATCCAACTTGCATATCATAGAGATGTATTCCTCAATCATTCAGGCAAAGAAGCAGCAATGAATGAGACATTGAGACCTATCTTGGGTATCTGACTTCTCCAAGGGAGCATGTCTTCTGCTTTGGTCAGACTTGTCATTCTCTTTGTGCTTGAACTCCTTTTTGGAATTTGGGCTTTGTGCCCTGATGCAGTACATAGAAAGCAAAAAGGGATGACAATCCATTGCAGATCACTGCAGCGCCAGAAACATTTTTGACTCCCACAGACACTGGTTTGAGCCCCTACTATGAATCAATCATGAAGTGACGAAAATCAAAAACCTGTGCCTATAAGAAGTGTCTGATAATCACCTCTTTAGAAGCATTTCTTGGCCAATAGAATTGTGAGAAGATTTCATTTTGAAGATATTTGTTTTCCTTCAGGTAAATAGTTCACAATACTCCTGGATCACGCTGTGTCAAAATTTGGCTAGAAATCCTGCTCAGTCAGACTGGAGACATTGTCTGCTAAAATGCCATATTTTGCATGAAATGCAAAGCCAAACCAAGATCCAAGTCTGTAGTTGTCACTACAGAACTTTGCACTCCCAGCAAAAAATACAGCCAGGACTTATGGACATTATGTCCAGAATCCAAGTTTTGCTAATACATTGTGGCAATGCAAATTATTCTTCAGGTTCTATTGCCTACAGGATTTTTATGTAGCATTACTGAGAGTTATTAGGTGGAAGTGGGTGAAATGACTCTTATGTTTTGGTACCCTCAAATGGATTATAAGTATATAATATGCACAAAATATGATTTTAATTATTATATGAACTTAACCTTGAAGGTTTTGTATAGAATAAAGATAAAAAAATAAAACAATCACAGAACGAAAATAGAGCTTTTCTCATTATAACACAAAGATGTGTTATTTAAGATTTGCTGAAGACCAAAAGACCTGTAAATAGCAAAGCTTTTGCTAAGAAACCTACTTCTTTGATCTATGCCTTCACAGCCTTTGTTTGAATTTGGTGAGGATGATATTGGTCACTTCTTTGGTAATTTGTGTTCAGATTTGACTCTGGCTTGGCTGTGGAGACCAGGAGTACCACTGATGAAATGTAGAAAGAAGGTGATCGGGAAGAACAAGTACTGGCGGGAGTCCTGTTTCTACTGTCTGTATTTTCTATCAGAGAGCATGAGGATGAATACTTGAGGTAGCTAATGAAGAAGTAGAATAGTGGCCTACTGGAAAAAAGATTAATAGAAATAACTAAGGACTCTGATCCTGATGCAATACAAGAAATGGCATCAGGATGCAACTCCTCGGTGTAATACAAGAAAATGCTTCTCACCTTCTCCATCTCTCTCCAGTTTTTCCATCAGTGGTGGGATTAAAGGCACCATCAAAGCCTTAAGATTTAATGAGGAGGAAGATGAAAAATAAGTAATTTATCACCCTTGTAACTACCAGCTGAGATTTTGATTCCAGTGAGAGCACAGAGAAATGGTTACACAGTCATCTTAATCACTGTCAAGGTTGCCTCTGTGGGAAAGCAGTTTGGTCTACTCTTTTTTATTTCTATTTTGAATGTAAAGTCTCTTTTTATGGTACAACCTGTTACTGATTCATCCCTATAAGAAATGAATATGTTAGTTTCATATCTACCAGGAAATTCCCTTAAAAAGTCATCAACTCCCTGGGTGTTAACTTGATGACATTTGGTCATGAAGACCATTCTATCTGCATAGTACCCTCAGCTTGAATAACATTGAAACCTCAAGTGAAGCACAAAGGCAAATGCCTTTGTTAGAAAGCTCTATAAACTTTGGCATAAAAACAAGAAAATAAAAACAAAGTATTTCATCCAACATTGCAATGCAAAGGGGAGAAAAAAAGAAAAAAAAAAAGAAAAAAAAAGCAATTACCAGAAATGATTGTGTGTTCAGGACCGCTTACTTCATTGGAAAGTAAAATGGGCCATATCCAGCTCACCAAGCGTGTGGAATATATATCAAACATTACAGCCTGACATCTTCTATTGTCCTGGTTGATGAGAGCATGTGTTTGAACAGAAAGGTCATGCCCAGTCATGTATGCCAAGTGTTTAGCTGGTAATGCAAAGTCAACACTTTTTTTTCTCTTCCCTCTCTCTTTGTTTAGGTAGTAGAACACTGATGCAATACTGAGGATTAGGATATTGCCTTGATTTAAAATCCTCAGCTGCAGAATCTTAAATTTTATTTAGTTTCTGCCTCATAGCAAAACTTTTCCTAGCAATGTGTAATCTTACAGTACTCCTTTATCAGGAGCGTCAATTTGTCAGTAACAGTTTTGCTGATGTAATTCCAGATGCAATAAAAATTTATGATAAGGGGCAGTAGGTATTTTTGTACTTCATATATATCTACATGTCTGTTTTTGAAGCATCCATATCTATATCCATTTGTGTTACTTATGCAAACAAAGATGTTGAAAAGCAAGGATGGTAGAGGTGAATAATACTTCCTTCAAATGATGGTAGGTAAGAAGTCACAGAAACAGTTATTTTTCCCCTCCACACTAAATATTTCTGTTCCTTTTCAAAATATATGAAAACTGAGCTCTACTAGTAATATAACCCTTGTGGCAGCTTTCTTTCCTAGAAGTAGGGAAGATGGTGAGATTTGACATTTGAGACACTATGATCAAATTGAGAGACCATTTGATTTCTGATGGAGCAGAAATTCCATTTTCTCCAATAACAAGTGCTAGATCCAATGAATTATTATGACCTTATGCAATTCCAGTTCTGTCACTGATGCTTGAATAATTCTATGTCCTTATTTCCCCTCCTGTGCTTTGATCATCTCATCTACTCAAAAGGTGCATCTGGACTGCCCTGTATTATGTATTTGTACAATGCTTAGTATAATGAAGTTCTTGTGACTCCTAGAATCACAATTCCACCTCAAATTTGAATTGATAACAACTCTGACCATTTCTAGATGTTGGAGCTCATGGTATAGTGATGCAGAACAGAGGAAGAGCTTTGGCTTTGGTAATTGTGATCAGAGTTTAAATTAGAATTCAAATCTTCATAGAAAATGTTCATTTCATCCATTTATTAAGATGTCTTTCCATGGGAAAGTCATTAGGAAACTTATATCACTCTCAGACCTGTTTGGGTAAGAGTGTCTTCTCTTTATCTCCTAGCAATTACCATCTGTCACCTGAATGTTTTCCCTAGAGAAACAGGAAAATGAAATTTATTATTTACAGTATCAGATGGCAGAATACTGTGTTGTGTTCTGTGCAGCCAGTTACTACACTTTTCCAAATACTTGAAAGACTCAACTCTCACAGAGGAAATATAATCCTGTCCAAGGCTTCAGTAAAAAGAAAAAAAAGAGGTCCACAGTGTTGAACATTGCTGATTGACTGTTCTTTCTTCGAGTTTGTTTTTAGTTTTCAGAAAGAAGAGGTGTAATGCAGATGTGCTCGGGGGCGGGGGGAGGGAAGAGTAAAATGACTTAGACATAAATCTGACACAAAAAACATTGATTATTAGTCATTTCAAGTATAAGACACCTCAAAGAAAGCATTAGATATTTTGTTAATGTATTTGAATGGCATACTTATTTATTTGAGTTAGGATAAATATTGTAAGGCTTGACCATTCTTAGATATTATAGAATAGTGAGTTATGGTCAACAAGCCCTTTTTTCCCTTCCTTTTTCTGTAGGAAGCACTCTCGTAACCATATATTGCTAATGGAAGCTGAGTGTTGAAGAACAAATGTTAATTAGGCGAAGCCTGGGGAGCTCAGATCTAATCCTTATGCAGCTATATGTGTTTCCTTTGCTTTTGGTGTAGACCACAGCTCCTTCCACTAACTGAAGGATTTATCAATATCATCTCAATCTACTTCTGTAGAAGATTTGGCTTGCAGCTATCTCAGAGCCTTTGGCAGAAACTGTAGAGCTGGTCATGCTCCTTTCACATGCCCATTTATCCAGCATAATTTAGTAAATTTTTTCCTACTGTGAACCAGCAAGTGACTTCCCTGATTTCCCACTTCTATACCACTCGTGGTCCTGTATGCTGTTTCCTTCTCAATGTGATGCTACTGGGCTGTGTGCAGAATGCTATAACTGAAAGAGTCGTATTTGGAAGCCTCTGACCAGTGCTGAGCCACAGGTAGTCTCCTCATGAAGACGTAGGGTCCAAAACTTTTCCTTAAAGAGGAGAAGTTGGAAGATGTTCTTGGCACAGTTTTTATCAACACAGAATCTCTCATAATCCCAAGCAACTGTGTAATAAGTATGCTCAGATCAACGTATCTGCATGTTAGCTTAAAGTGTGTAGACAAGTAAGTAGACAAGAAACAAGCTACTATACTACTACACTACTACTAAAAATAATAATAAAGTACACATATATATTTACTCCAACATTCAGTGTATTTTAAAATTCTGTTACTATAACTTCTTTTTGGAAGCAAAAAGGACCATCTGCTCAGGAGGAAATCAATACAGGATGGATTTACTAGGCATAAATTGATCCAAAATGGCGTCTCCAATCGAGACAAAAAAACTTTCTTAAAGTTTTCATCAATAAATGCCACTAAGCCCCCGTCAGCTCACTTGCAGATTTATATCCAAAGGAAGTATTTAATCTCACGGATTTGTCTGTAAGAGTAAAAAATAATAATAAAAAATGGACATATGTTTTCATTATGATAAAAGCAGTGAAAAAAAGGGTGAGGATGTCTGAAGAATCTAACTTACTGGCTCTGATATCTTTTCTGTGGTTCCTTTGGTATGTTCATACTCTTGTTGGCAAAGCTAAATATTAAAGCAGATCCAATTAACAGTGTAATATTCGTGTATCAGGAAAGGCCACCTAACAAGCCCATACTTGTCAACAGAAAGGTGAACGTCCAACTCTGTAAAAAATGGATTTTTCAAAGAAAAGTAATAACTCTTCAGTCTGCAGTTAGTAGATTTATACTGTCTTTGTTCAGGTCAAAGCTAGGAAAGGGGACTCACCAATGACAGGATATGGTAGGTTTCAAAACTCATCACTGGAAACCATAGCTCTCATTAAAAGAAAAAAAAATATCTCTGCCAGGCAAATATAAGATCTTCTGAGTTTTTAATGAAGTTATACTAAGATCTTATTTAAAATAAAGGAAGCAAAAGGAAGACTTTAAGTCCTTAGTTTCTATCTATGCCAATTTTGGGCCACGTTCTGTTACTCATTTGGCTCGTATCAATATCTTCTTATTCAGCTCAGTCATTAAATTCAGTGGGACTACACAGCAAGGCACTTCTCTGTCTGAGTAAGGGTGATGCATTTCGTTCAGTGGACTAATTTGCAGAATAGCATACTGATCTTCCAAAAGGCCAGCAGAATTTACCATATAGATTAATGAAGGATTGAAATCAAAAACCTCAGTACAAGCAGAGCTATCAGCTAAACCTTGACACACTGACACACACACAACTCAGGAAGGGCTTTGGAAACAGCCAGTAGTATGTAAAAAGGGGAACAGCTTTATGTGTACCTTGAGCCTAGAGCCTAAGACAGTAACTGAATCAAATCACGTACTAAAATAAATTTTCACTTGATTAATTGTTCTCATCTAGAGTCATTAAAGAGTTTCTGGTGATGAACAAATCTCAGCATGCACATAATCTGCATGAGTGCGGAAAGTTTCTTATATTGAATTCTTGACATGAGTCTCAGAACCAAGATGATTCACAAATTAGACAAGGAATTCAAATAGGAATTTGAGCTTTGCAGGAACACTTCTCCATGCCTGTGAGTCAAACTGTTCTTCATATGAGTGCTGCTAGAGGTTATATCTGTCATGCATAGTGAGGCACACTTTCTCCATTAAGGTGAACTGTGGTCATTTTAGCAGGTATTTCATATCTTTTGCTGCAGACATAACTAAATGCTTCAGATTGTTGATCTTACAATTACAGATTTGTTTGCTTATTGATGTTATGTGTGAAAAAGAGCTACTCCTTCAGCATAGTGGCCTGCCACACGTTCAGTGGAAATTCTTCCACTGTCTTTGGTCAATGCTGCAGTGCCTAGAAATACTGGTGTTCTTACATACAGAGGGTTCAAGCTGTCATTCCTCACATAATGACATAAGACCATGGAAGGCAGATCAGGAAAAAAAGTAGTTCACGCTATGCTTTATGAATATTCAGATGATATGAAGTTACAGATAAAAGAATGTCAGCTGATGTCAGTCAACAGACAGAAATACATTCCTTCAGATGATTGAGTCATCCTATTCTAAGGTACATAAAAGTTATTTTCTAAAAGTGTCTGTTTCTCTTTAATGACTAGATAGGAAGACCAGAGGAGTAGCTTAACAGTTCAAGTCACTGAGGTGAATCCTACGTTAGTGCTGAAGGTGCTGTTGACATCCAGGGATGTCTAGCTGGGGAGTCTTGCAGGCAGGAGATGTGCTAACTTATTCGAGGATATAAATTGGCTTTAACATGCATTAAAATAACAAAGCATTTAACAAAAATGTATACAGAACACATCTCAAAACTAGGAAGATCAAAAAAGTGCTGCAACTTTTGATGACTGTGGTAACTGAAGCTTCGCAGTAATTCAGCATCTCTTGAGTGATTGCAAAGGGAATGAACAAGGGTCAGATGGATTGATTCCTCCAACTTTAGAAAAAAGAAATGGGAGGAGATCAGATTCATATTTTTATTTGGTTGAGAAGTAAAATCTGATTTCCCTGAGAACTGGTAGGGCCATTATTGATTCATTTACTGGGTAATGTTATATAGCAATTGCACACAGCATAATGTGTTCTTTGGTGGCCTAAACCCCTATTTTTGAACAAAATAAACCACAAAACAAATAGTAGAAACAGAGGAAGGGAATTACCATCTGTTTCCTTGTTTTAAATAGCCCCTCTTGTGGATGGCATTGTTTCATAATAAGTCAAAGGTTTCTGTGAAGAAAAAGGGGAAGAGAAAAAAGTAGAAGAGGAGATAAAACAAGCCCTCAAGCAAGCAACCTCCCTTGACAGAGAAAGAACAGTCTGACACAGAGAAAGAAAGAAAGAAAGAAAGAAAGAAAGAAAAAAAAAAAAAGACCTGACTATCTTTTTCTTAGTAAGTTTCCTTACTTATATCTGGTTTTAAAGATTATTTTAATTACCTGCCTCAGTTAATCTAAGATATATTAACACAGGAAGATTCATTCATCCCACATATTATCCATTCATCTAGTCTAAATTTTCCCCTCCCTATAATACCTTCCAAAGGATGCAGAGTAAATGGGTTCTTGGTAACAGGGGCTAATAAAATAGCGTATACAAGAATATTGTGAACGGATTATTCTTCATTTAAATTATCTTTCCATTAGAAGTATATCTGTTGAATATTTTTCACCTTGGCTTTAATGTGCTCCATTTATTTATTTAATGAAGATATGGATGACAGTGCATTCATTCTAAATTTTAGTTTTCATAATGGAGTGGCCTTTTCAGACCCCAGCAAAACCCATAATCTCCTGTGCTGAGGGCTGTACAAACATACAAAAAGGAGATTGCTCTTGCTCTGGTTAATTTATTATCTAACCGATAAGCCGGACATAGGATACACCTACATGGGCTCTTGCCCTCTGAGCAGACATGGGCTCATTCTATTTGCATCCAAAGCAGATGGAAATTTTCTCTGCTTGTGCTCCACATTAACTAGAAGCCGCGTGAATACAAATAACATGGTGTTTAGTCCAAGCTACTGAGTGCTGGTGAAAGATGTTATATCTTAACTTATGCTTAGGGTTTCCTACAGCATCTGCTCAGGAGTATAGACAAAGTGAGCTCTAGTCTTTCTGAAAAATATTATATAGATATCTCGGAAGAATGAAAAATGGCAATATGGAAGAGAGCAATATGATTTTTGGAGATGTCTGGATGGGCAAGATAAAGGACAGGAGTAGCAATTTCTTGGGGAAGAACTGAGTAACTGCAAATTCAAGTACAATGCCCAGTCTAAGGCAGAATCAGTGTGCCTGAGTCTACTAGAGTTAATCATGACTGAGAGTCATTTAACTCTTGGAGTGAGCATTTAACTGTCTAATAATTAGCTTTATTAACTCAGCTACTCATTTATATTCCCTTTAGAGCGAATGGAGAAAAGCAGATACTGCCAGACAAGTTACCCATCCAATCACCTCAGGCACTTAAATTATGATGGACTGAATCATCTGCAAGGAATGCTTTTTCTCTCCCCACTAACTAACTACTGAAAAAAAGACTGCGTTCTCATTTTTAGGTTTCCCCCTGATTTTGAAATGTTTGATATTTCCTTGAATTTGCAAAGTCTCTGTTCTGACCTGCAACTCATCACTCAGCTACTACAGGACATTATTTTTATTCTCCTTCAATAACCTTATTTTCTGGATTTTTTTCCTATTTTCTGCTGCTCTGCTCTGTATATTCCCAGTCACCAACCCCATCCCTAAGAAAAAAAAAAAAAAAAAAAGAAAAACAAAAGAAAAGAAAGAAAGAAAAAATCAAATAAGAATGGTGAGAAAAATAAAAGTGATTACAAATCCATTTTACACTCACCCTCACTCCAAGCTGAAATTATCCTGTTCACTGAGGCACAGGTGGTGATTTTCCTAACTTGATTTGGTCATTAAAAATCCTCTAGCTGCTTCAATACTTTCTCCCCGAGGCCCCTATCAGCACTCTCTTCTCCAGTGATTAGAATAGAGCCGATTGGCCTTCTGAACTTATTACAACCCTTTTTCTAATGATCTCATAATGACTGCAAACCTGAGCCCAGCAACCTGACAAATAATGATGTCAATTATGCAAAACAGAAATGAAGGCTTTGAATCTAATATACTGTATTTGGAATGGGTCGAGGGGAGAGGGGGTAGGGAGGCTTATTTATAGTTTCACTCACTAACTCTGCCATATTTCAAAATGTCAGTAAAAGTTAATAAAGGGGAGGTTGGGGAACACACAAAAAGATGCTGGTTACAGGGCCCTTGATAAATTTTAAAAGGAGGGTTAGTTCTTCTTACTTCCCTTCTTCCCTAAAAAGCTTCTGGTGGTTTTTGACTCTTGTACTAGTCCAGTGAGATTTTACAACTTTAGCCCCTTCTTTTTGTTTTCCAATGAAATTCCTGTGGGAAATCCTAAGGCTCGTAGACACATCAACAATCACTGTCAGTGAACTTGATTTTAATGACCACTTATTAGTAAAATCACTCTGTAATCATTTAACTATGAAGACTTTTAAAAATATAATTTTTTA
>NW_009216352.1:0-6730 GCF_000690835.1 Fulmarus glacialis
CCCCCTCGGCGGGCGGCAAGGACGTGCCGGGGGGAGAGCGTGTTTCCGAAAAGGTCATCGGTCTCCCAGCTGTCTTCAAAAGTAGCGTGTAGTTGAAAAGAAATATTACCCCCGCTTTATTAAATCATCTCTCTCCGGGGGCGTGATCCAAAGCCTCTTGAAGTCCACGGGAGTCTTTGAATAGGTTGGTACGATTCTCTCCCGACACCGCTTTTTTTCTTTTTTTTTTTTTTTCTTTTTTATTTTTTTTAATATCCATCGTGCTTGGAGTCACTACAGATTTTACGCGTGGAAATCTGCATCTGTCTCTCCGTTCTGTATAATCTTGTATCTGTGCGTGCCGCTTTGTAGAGATCTTTCTGATGTGCACACAAGCTGCGTATGCTGTAGTTTTAAACATAGAACACTTTGTCTTTTATATTTCCTGTAAGCATAAAAATAAGCTTAATCAAATTCTTTTCTCCTTACTTTGCCAGTTAAAAATGCATCGTGGAGAAATATATGCTCTAACGTGGTGAAAGTGAAGCAGTTGTGCCAAACGACAGCTGAGCGAAGCAAAGGGAAGGGAGGGAAGCACACAACCCGCAGAAATAGGCAAATGCACGTTTTTTTTGAAAAAGGGACCCAGGCTGCCCGATGCCTTGGAGGAAGCAGGGTGCAATGTTAAAAGGGCAATTTCATTTTCTCTCTCTTCCCAATCTCACAAACAAATGAAAATACGTTCTTGCAGTGGACTAAAACATTTCTAAAACCAGCCATCATCATTAATATTAGAATGCTTTTAGCAGAATATGGCCTCACTCTGAAACAGGAAGGCTCCATACATTTTTGTCATTAATATATCGTGGATTAACATTGAAACCTCCAGTCCCGTACATCGCAGTGGAGTGTGAGGGTCAGAAGTTCAGAACAGTTTAAATCTGAATTATTTAGCAAGCACACACATGACACACTCTTCCAAATTTTTTTTTTCCTTAGTTTTCTCCCTTTTAAACATGAGAGCCCCGTTCGGTGTTATTTGCCCTGGTGCGCTGTTATTTGCCCAGCATATATAGTTGACCCAGAATCCGACGAAGCCGATGAGGAGAAGTCTCAATGGGACTGTTGACCTAACAAGTAGCATGTCAGTCTCCTGGTGGCATTTGAATGTTCTCGCAGCGAATGCTTCGAGACAGAAGAGAGCATAAAGCAGAGATTCTTTGGAATCCTTAATTAGACACAGTGATTTCGGAGTACTGGGTCTTGCCGCTATCCTCTAGTGCCTAGTACTTTGTTTTGTGACCTTGAGATTACGGATACTAACCAGCCCTGTTTATTTTTAATAAAATCTTATGCTTATATGAGACAGTTCTAGGTTTTATTTATTTTTAGCATAAGTGCTTCCATCTTATCTGCCTCACAGGTTTATAGTAAGGATTTAGCTAATATTTGGATAGCACTTTTAAGCTATGAAGCTCTATAGGTTTATTATACTGGCCATTTTCTGGGTTTTTCATTTTAGGAAGCTACTTTCATACTCTTTCACTTCAGGAAGATAGAGTTCAAATCTTGACCTTAGTTTTCCCTTCAAATTTTGTTAAATACCTGATTTACAAATGCTGTCATAGGGTCAGATTCTGATTTCACTTACAGGTAATGAATTTCAAAGAATTTCTTGATCCTCAGTGACTTTATTCTAAATCTAAGTAAGTTTAACTCAGAATATGACCCACAATTTTCATGAAGAATAAGCATATGATTACATTAAATACAGTATTCTACATTAATTTTCTTGCTTGGATTTTCTTATTTTAGTAACTTCAGTAATTTAAGAAGGAAGTGCTTCATTTTATTAATTTTTTTCAAATCCTTTTTTTTTTTCCTGCTGTTTCTGAGAGAAAGGCATCTACAGATGGGCTTTGCAGAGAGGGGCAGGTGGCTGAAAAATGATTGGGGACATCCTGCTCATGGTTCAGTGGAGTCACAGTGTGCAAGAAGTTGTTTAAAAATTAAGGTTAATACCTGGGTCTGGAGAAATTTCTCTGTGCTTGGCACGCTATTCCTGGCACTGGGAATGATGCACTGCCACTCCTTCCTCAGCATTCGTGAAATCCTGTCCTCTCATTGAGGACATGTTTTAAGGGAGGCAAACCTATGTCCAAGTAATAGCACTGAAAATAAGGATCCTTAAAATGCTAGTGAAACAAAAGATCTATTTACAGAAAAAAACAAATACTCTGTGGTGAGGGTTTTGTTTGGATGGGTGGGTGGGTTTTTTTAATAGAATCTGTTACAGGGTTGTACTTGACAGGCTGAGGATTGTTTGTGAGAATCCCGATTTTGGATTAGGCAGCTGATAGCCTGCAAGACTTTGGTGGCTGGTAAAGCTTGCTCCACTGAAAGAAGAGATTTCCTCTTTTAGTAATAGATCATTATGTTACAAGGCATGTATTAGAATGAGGATAATACAACTTCCCCTGTCTTTGCTGATCATATCAAAACCAATGGCATCTTGAATTGTCAGAGCATCAAGTCCATCTTCTGATAAAATATTAGAAGACACACAGATCTATTCATCTTATTGGAGATTTCATTTTAGTCTACAAAATATTTGATGGCAATGCTGTTAGATTAGCTGTGGGCGTATTGCAGGGACCAACATAGTAATCAGGTACCAGGATTTTGCAAAGGGGTTTCCATAAATATTTCCCACTTTATGGTAAACCTTATCTGCTAGGTTTGGATGTGCTTCGGGGAGTGAAATTCTTATTTATTTTAAGGGATTTAAAATATAATTCTTTAGATTGTTACTAAAAATTTCTTACTTTTTGATGCACGTTGAGCCATTTCAAAGGTAATGAAATTTCATCTTCAAAACTGTTGTATGAGATTTTTCTAAGCCATAACCAAAGAGGAATGTCTGCTATGCAAACTTTAACTGCAAGGTTTGACTCCTGCTTTCAGCTAGTGAAGATCTCCTTAATTACAGGTTTATAACTCGGATATTAATGCCAATGGTTTAATTTTCTGCTGCCTGAAAATGGTGATAGATACGGTAGAGTATCTAGAAAATATGGTAATAGGTATTTAGTAGATTTCCAGGGTTTAAGGGTTCTGAACAAGTAAGTGGAGATCAGGAAGATATCTTAGGGGTTTTTTCAATCATGTATTTTATTTATTTGAAGTATAAAGACTGTTCGCTGGTACTTTTAGCATTCATCTGTACATATGTTACAATTATCCTTAGCGTTTAGCAGAAAGGTAATCCCCAAAGGAAGTGGGAAGCGACATTTAAAGTAATTTTTAGGTGTGCAGCTTGAGTTAATTGCCAAAATATAAATTTAAGATGGATTAAAACTGCTAGAAACTGCTAACCTGTGGAATTTAGTGAAAAACATCATCAACTTCTGTGGACACACCATGTTTAATGAAACACCTCCTTCCCTGAGCTAACCTTCTCTCTTCTGCTGAGTAACCAAAGCCGGTATCAGGCGTGGGAAGGCAGAGCAAGGTCCTGTCACTGGGAGATGGTCAGAAAGGGATCCTCTACTTCATGCATCCCAAACCATGCACACCTCCACGCCATTTATATGGTAGTGATCAAGGCAGGCAACTATTCTCGTGAAATGAATCACCCATCGGACAAAAAGAGGAGTGTCGGGTGGTCACTGTTTGGTTGATAACCTGTAGAGGGAGTAAATTTATTTTACCAAGAGATGAGGAAGTTATTAATCTCATGAATGTCGGATCATTCTTCACATATTTTTTCACAAGAGGATTATATTCTAACTCCCAGACTTTACATATCCCTGAGTTTCTCGGGCGTTTAGCTTTTTAATCTGACCACAAACTGTTTGCAGATACCTGCATGGCTCTGTGGGCAAAGGTTATGAAGTCATTTGCTTGGAACTGGCAAAATAAAGATTTGTGTGATTTTAGGTGTGTGAGCTGAAACTTCCTTGTCCCTGACTTGTCAAGGGAATGAGAAGAGTCTGATCCTCTAAGAGCAAGCAGTATATTGAGTTGATTTCTCTTAGCTATGACAGAACCATTTGCTAAAACTTCCCCCAGAAGACAGAAGTGGGTTCTGCTGGAGTCGTGATTTTGATTTCTGATGGGCAGTAATAAAAGTAAGATCTATTTCACTATATTGGCAGAGTCTAGAGCTCTGTCTTGAATTATGTGGAAATCTCTGATGGTTAGGGATAGCAGAAAAGTCAGGCTTTTTTGGGGACTTTTTGAAAGTTTATCAAGATTTTGTTTAACAACTTTATTTCCAAGTCACCTCTGGTCCCACTCAATCACATGGAGAGGCATTTCCATTGCATCAGTTGCTTGAGTTTTGTCAAAGTAACTCCACTATGCTGGTTTATGGCGGGGGGGGGCGGGGAGGGTGTAGGAGGAATTGGACTTTCAGGGTGATTTTGGAGGGAGTTGCGTTGTTTGATTTGTTTGTCTAAAACAGTAACAATACGTTTCCACCTATTCCTCATAATTATACAGGGAAAACTAAAGTACATGCCATTTTGAACTGAATGTCTGTATTAAATTGGTTTGACTCCTATTTTCTGCCATCTGTGGCCTAACTAGAACAGAGAGTGAGAACAAAAAATATAAATGACTCAGTCACATTTCCTTTAGAAGACACATCATGCCCCTCATTCTTGTCAAATAATTCATTTCAGCTCTGAGTGAAACAGTGTTGTGACACCCTGGGCATGGAGAGGAGATGCTGCCATTCTGTCATTTAATAGAGGGACCCAAATTTATGCTATAATATTTTGGTTAAGCAGTTACCCATCATTTTTCTGTATTTTTAGATGGCCTCCAAAATAATCTCAGCACAATGCTGGGATCTAATTCAGCTTAATTAAATACTGAATTTTCCTGTAAATGTTATGTACCTTGTCAGCCAGACTGTGGAAGGAACCAGAAGTAAGTTCACAGTGAGGAAACTGAGACAAGTAGGTGCTGCTGAAGCCTCCCAGAAGACTTAGTTGCCACCTGAGTTAGTTGCCGCTGACTCTACAGGGAACCATACTAGGCTCTGGAGCAAGATGGAGACAGTGCTACACCCCACAGTCTGTGTTTTCCTTCTATCCAGACTGACCAGAACAGGTCCCTTCAGACCCATAGAAACCTTGATAGAGGGAAGTTGGTGATACCTGGGGCTTCCCTAGGGATGGATCTGAGGTACAGGCAGGTGAGCCAGCATACCCTGGAGCCTGGATGCACTCAGAGGTCTCACATACATGTAGACATCTAGTTTAGAAGGGCTGATTTACCCCAAAGTTTACATATGAGGTAGGTGCTTCAGGTGTACAGACTGTCCCTGCAGCATCTTACAGGTGTTAGGGAGTTTGTCATCACAACGCCCCGTGAAGGGGGTGGCATCGTTCCTCTAACTATAACAAGAAGTTTTCCTCCTGTATACTCGATGCGTGGTAAAAGTCAGGTTGAAAATGGTGGTGGTGCCCCCAGTTTTGATTTCGTTAATGCTTTGCACAGACTCTGAATGTTATATAAAACTCTTTTTTAATGGATTCCTCTAGGAACCAAGTTTTGAGTAAAGGCCAAATGTTTTTATCACTGATGAAAGAAATGATACAGAATCAGGTTTACACATGGCACAGGTTAACTGTGAACAAATGGAAGAATAAGTGATAAAGGGGCAAATTAAGCACCTGAAGTGCTTAATGAAGAGGTCAAAAAAAAAAAAGTTTGAATATTAGCTAGGTGCAAGGCAATGTAATAAAGAATGAAGACAAGAGGCTACGCAGGGCAGGAGGCTCTCTTTTGGAAAGCAAGGACTTTGAGAAAGATTTAGGATTCTTTTTGGATAAGCACCTCAAAATGAAATCTCACTGTAATTCTGTGGTTAAAAGGCCAATGCAATCCTGAGATGTAAAGAAGAGTAGTATCAAGCAGATAAGAGGATTTGATATTGCCGGCGTGCACAACACTGGTAAGGCTACTGTTAGGAACTGTGTCCAGTTTTGGTGTTCACAGTTCAAAAGCAATGTGGAAATACTAAGGTAAGTTCAAAGGAAAGGTATGAAAAAGGATTCAGAAAACAAGCGTGACAACATGAGGCGTAAGCAGCTCAACTTATTTAGCTCATCAGGGAAGAAGCTAAGAAGTGACTTGGTCACCGCAGGTAGATACTGACCCATGGAAAAGATATCCAAGAGCGAGTAGTCACTTTATCTACCTGACAAAGGCATTACAGGACCCAGTGGTTACAAGCTTAAATTAGACAAATCCACCCGTAAAAGAGCCCTAAATAATAAAACATTTTGCCCTGTAAAAGCTGTCACAGGTAGGGATGTTTAAGAGAATGTTAAATACGTATTTTTAAATACATGCTTTCATGTTGTGGAGAGAAGTCCCGAATCGATCCAAAGGGACTTCAGGGCACTGGGGCGATTGGTGGAAGGATCGGGAGCACAGGTTGTTTTCCTCAATCCCTTCAGTGGCAGGGAGGAATGCTGAAGGGAAGAGGAAAACTCACCTGATTAACATGTGGTTCAGGGGCTGGTGCCATCGATGGAATCTTGGCTTTTTTGATCACGGGAGGTTTACACGGCACCGGGCCTGCTGGCGACAGACAGAGTTCAGCTGTCGCACAGGGGGAGACGGATTCTTGCTCATGAGTTGGGGGGGCTCATCGAGAGGGCTTTAAACTAGGTTCAAAGTGGGAAGGAGATAAAAACAGGCTCACCAGAGAAGAACCTAGGGGTGGCACGCCAAT
>NW_009216353.1:0-30986 GCF_000690835.1 Fulmarus glacialis
CCCAGCCGAAACCAGGACAGTATAAAATCAATGTGATCATGTTATTTGCAAAAAATAACAGTTGATTGCAGTTGATCCATGGGTGAACTTTCTTACGTAATTCTGTGTCTGCTATAATATACCAAACCTACACGAAATTTCACGCATCATTCAGTGCAGACCCTGACCTGAAGATTTGTACAAAGCCAGGTTTAATTAATTTTACTTTAAAAGATAGATATCAAATTTCATGCGGATCATGAAAGTTATCTATGCTTTACAGGTGAAAATTTTTGGTCAAGGACAAAAATTGGCCTGGGATTAAGCACTTAAGAAGTAGAGCTGAGCAGCAGCTTGGCTCTCCCAAGCCCAGTCTTTCTGTTAAGCCCTTTTGCCTGTATGCTTGTATGTGTTGCAGTATTGAGAAAAAGGGAAGGGGTGGCCAGAAGACAAAAGATAGGATACTGTATTTGAGATGAGAACTTGGAGAAGGATGACCACTCTGCATAGGTGAAATTGTGGATAGGCTGACACTTTTTGTTATCAGATTCAGGAAGAGGTATGTTTCTTCTCAAGGAGGCATTTTATTACTGATTTTTTTTTTTTTTTTTTTCTTCCCACCCCCCCCCACCCCCCAAGGGTGCCAAGGAATTATTGCAGTGCACAGTGAGGAAAAGCTTGACCTCAGTTTCATGATCTATTATGCAAAAAATTTGCTTCCCCTCCCTTTCACCATTTTCTCCATGAGCACAGTGCTACATCAGTGGTGGCCAGGTCAAGTACATCAGGAGAAAACTGGGCTGTCACATAAGGCAGTCTGTCTTGGACTTCATACTCCTGAAAGTTCAGTTCTATACTTTTCCCCACATAAGCTCTGTTTGGCTTAATCTAAGATTACTAAGTCTTTGGTAGACTTCTGTATTACAGTGAAAAAATTTTAGCCATTGTTTTACTGTGGCTTTGGTTTGTTTTGGTTCTGCAGAGCTTCTTATAATACAAGTAGAGACCCTAGGACTAATTTTTCCAAATAAGTTGTGTCCACCAGTTAGTTGCAGAATCAAGTCTGGGAAGCAGACTTTATTTCTGCACCATATCACCAAAGAAAATGGTAAATGGACAGGTGGATGAAAATATATACTGTTATGAACAGCAGGAGCATTTTGTAAGAGGCCTGAACAAGGCATTCCTATGGAGATGGGGTTGGGGGAATGTATGCAGGATTGGACTTCAAAGATAACTGTGTCTCTTTAGGGCAAATATGTGAGAAATGGGATTGCTAATGGCAGACCACCCTACATCCATGACTACTAGGCTAATCTGTCTGTTGTGGTGGCTGGGAGTTTTCAAGTTTTTTGAGTCTCCTTTATTCCGAAAGGAGCAGCAATGAGCAATAAGAGGTGGGATATGGATACAGGCTTAGGACCAGATATGGCATGCTCAAATTTTCATTTGGTTTATTTGCCTTATTTCAACCTAGACTAAAACATCTGTGGGAGTGCTCCATAATATTGGAGTATTTTTCAATAATGAACTCGGCTAAAGATTTCAGTTTTTGAAGGGCAGCTGTACATATTAGAAATGTTTGGACACGGTGCACAGGATGAAAACATTCTTGGTTTTCTCCCCGTTGTGGTTAAGTCCCCCAAAACAATCGTTATTGCCAAGGGAACAGGGGACAGTTTTTCCTGTCTCTTAAAGAATTGCCAGGGGAAATGTGGATGACACACTAGTGAACTGCTCTACAAAAGGTTCAGTACAGAGCAAAGGAGGAGTGTGGATAAGGTCTATTGGCTGTGTCTTGGACTATCTTGATGTTGATGTAACTTGCTTTCTAGATTGTTCAAGAGATTGAGTGAAGTTATGTTTATGACAGCTGATCAGTCTGGCAATGAGTGTTGTGGGTTTTTTTTTAACATAATGTTATTATTTTAAAATTTCACAATTCTATAAAACTATTTCTGTGCAGCAATTATTTATCACTTGCTCTTGGCCTCATTTGGATTCACAAGGGACTGTGCTAGGCCCACAGTCATCTATACTGGCTTTCAAAGTTGTGCCTTTTTATTTCGTGAGTGCATTCAACTTCAGTTCTGACCTAAGAGAATCTAGTTTGGAGGTACCAAATCTGGAGGGTTTTTTAACAGTACTTCAGAGACCATGGCATGTTTTGTGAGCTGGGCCAGAGCTGAGAGGCTGAGGTTTCTGTTTCCATAAACATGGCAGAATGTCGAATAGGGAGTGCTGAGTTAAGCCGTAAGCCATTGGTAAATCATTCTGCTAATCTTGGAATTGTCTCGTCTGGAGGAGGTACTTCTTAGAAATGAAGAATGGTGTTTGGTGTGGAAAGTCAAACTCATGTTACTCTTCTGTCTAGCTTAAAATAAACAATTATGTTCAGAAGACAGGCCCAATTCAATACCTATCTAGCCGTGATTGGTAAGTTACCATTTTGGCCTTCTAAAAGTTGGCTCTAGAAGAAGCCCTTAACTGAAAAGTTATTCAGGTATAAAGCGTGATTTCATAAAGCCACTGTTTGCATTTTTTTTCCCCCTCTTAAAAGGAACAAGTTCTTTTTTTTATCCCAATTTCTTCTGAGGTTTGGCTTAGATGTAGTCAGTGTCTTGATAAAGCAATGATAACTTCATTTTCACCACTTAAAAATCTAGAATTTTCTAAATGAGGAGGAAATGGAATGACTTAACTAAGAATAAAAAATCAGGTTCAAGTGCTTTGCCAAGTGACCTAGCTTGAAAAAATACATTTTTATTGCCAAGGAAAAAGCAGCTCATTTATGAAGTTGAAATGAAAAGGTTTTAAAATGCCCAAGTATTAAAATATGGGTGCCAAATGCACTTTTGGCCAGCATGTAAATAACACCCTGAAATCTGGTTTGAAACTAGTTTTCGGCTTTTGGTGCTGTCACTTGCTACCTTGATCATAAATTGTATGTTTTGGATTTTCTTCCCCTGATTGTTCCATTCCCCTTCTTTCCTGTAACATTCACCCCTCCTTTCCCCAGGAAAAAAGTACTTGTGTACGTTTTTATTACTTTTATATGTATATTGCTGGATAGCCAAATTTGCCTTCATATTACATCTGGAAGGTGGAAAACTAGGGATGAAAAAATTGTACTCTGAATTTATTTGAATTATTCTGTAGATTTCCTCTTTGTTTAAGACTGATTTTAATATCTGGAGAGTATTTCTAACAGTTAGCAATAATGAGTAGGAAATATAACTAATTCGGGGGTCAAATTATTTACATAGCTTGCATTCTCACTTGGGTACCTAAACTCCACTTTTCCAATAGCAAAGCTGAAAAGCTAATTTTAAAGGCTTCAGAAGCATGAATTGTAATAGTCCATACATGTAAAGTTGTATGGTGGAGCTTTTGTTGACTTAAGTTATCACAGGAATTTATCTTAAGAATTTATACAGCGTGTGCACGTATCCTTGAGACTTCATTATGAATGTGCAAGCTTAGGTATTTGGAGATCGTGCTTTTGCTCAACACTTGTCCAAAGTATACTGGGGAAAAACATAATCCTTTCTTTAAAATGCTTTGTTTTATCTCTAGTGGGACCCGAGCGTAGCAGAGATGTAAATCCACTTGACTGCAGAACTGGGCACTGGGGTATGCTTTATTGTGCCTAAAAAGTGTTTTTCTCAAGCCAAGTGCTTCCATGTATTTGCATGTGGGATGAGATACAAACTAACGATATATTAATGTCTGTATTTCTCAGGTGAAAAAACAATGCATGATGATATAACCATAACTTTTTTTTTTCCCCCAAATACTACAGATGGTTAAATAGAGGATTGCTTTAAAAAAAAAAAAAAATCTGTAATCTGGAGGCAAGAGTTTAAGGACAGGGTTTATCTTCTGTTGTTCAACAGTAAAGTTAGAAATAAATCCATCACCATGATGAGTAAGTAGTGACTGAAAAAATAATTTCATATCAAGGCTCTGGGTACAGCTTAACAGTTGGATAGTAAAAGCTGATGCTGAATTAAAAAAAAAAAACCCACTTTGGTTCAGATCAAAGGATTTTTTTTCCTCATTGAAAAGGATATCCCATAAAAACGTCTTGTTTGAAATGGAATTTTTTATGCGGTGTGAGTTGTTCAAGTTAAGGGCACAGGAGTTAGAACTCATGGTGGGAGAGAGTGCTGGCTGTATCGATTGGCTGGGTGGTGACTCCACCGGGATAAAATATAGGAAAGAATGATGCTTCTGGCACTTTCATCTACCAGTCTTACCATTGCCTTCTGTATTGCCTCATTTAGTATAGTCAGTCATCTTCATCAGAAATGAATTAATAGTAGTATAGGGGAAGGCCAGTTAGGACAGACTGGGAATTTGGGTTATCTTCTGAGAGTAGCTAGAGTAATCTATTATTTAGTGGAGCAAAATGTTCCTTGAGAAGGATATAGGACTGCTTTATGTAGGAAGATGCTTGCAGGAGTGAATAACATTTATTTAGAGGATACTGGTTGAAAGGGATAAGTTTAAGCCAGAAATTAGAAGGCAGCTGCTCGCTATCCAGGGAATGAAATTCTAAGATACCATTCCCAATATTGCAGTGGAAGTGAGGAACCCAGACTAATTGAAATATGGGGAGGTTTAGTGGAAAGCATTATAGAACAGAATTTGGGTCATCTTAGGCTTAAAAATGTGGGATTGCGATAGGAATATCCCCAGTGAGCCACCGAATTCATCTTGAAAGAAGTTCTCTTCCTGTTGTAGTTTTCTGAGCTGTGGTGATTTGACTCTGTGGTTCACGTGTTCTGCCGATCACCCAAGGGGACCAGGAAGAAATCTTCCCTGTTGTTCTTTCATGCTTAGTCTCACTTTTACTCCCATTCTGTAGCTTGGTGAGCTTTTTTGGTCTTCCCCTAAACATGGACTGGATTTGGAATTTCAGCAGAGTATCGTAGCGAGCAACTTCCGAGATGCCTGGCTGAGGCTGAGGAAGAAAGTGATAAACTGTCTGTCAAAGTGACAATCAGGATTGCAAACTCAGGCTGAAGTTTTGCATCCTGTATTTCCCTCTCCCTCTTTGGACTTCCATGAGGTAACCCCTTCCTCAGACTATCTGCATATGTTCCTTCCATAGATTTTGTGCCAGTTTCCAGGATCCTAGAAATAGCAATGTCTTTGATTTGTCATTCTGCTTGAGGTCACTGTTTTAAGGGTTCTGTTTTCATGCAGAAGGTCATAAGTTTTGTTGTTGTTGTTGGTTTTTCTTTTTCTTTCTTTTTTTTTTTTTTGAGTTTTGTTTTTTTTTTTTTTTTAATCAGAGATTAAAGGAGTCTGTGATGGTTTTGGGATGGTTTCTGAGGACTCTTTTGGAATAAGCCCCATGGATACTTGTTCCACAGCTGTTGGGCTGGACCCAACACTTCTGACTTCTTTTTAGTTCAAAATCTCTGATCCGTCAGGCTAAAGCGAATCAGAATTGGAGACCCTCATTTTGCAGTGTACTGACCATTGAGCTAGTGAGATGTGTCTCTAGTTCTCATAAAATTATTCTCCTGCATATGAAACACTCAAAATTGTCAATGAGACGAACTGAGAATGACTTATTAGTGAATGATAATTTGAATACTTACCTGAGAGTTTAATTTCACTACCACAAGACAGTGGATCTCAATATACTAATTTAAAATAATTAAAGTTGAAATAGAGTTGGGTTTTGGTTTTGGTTTTTTTTTCATTTTCTGGCTTAAACAAATACCTTCCCCAAATTTATCTCGTGGAACTCAGAAATTAATAAGAGTTTTCATCAGATTAGCTGATCATTTTGTCTTTTGCAAGACTCAGTCATTTGTTATTTGTTGTTATTCTTTTTGTATCATTGGACCATAGAGAGACCATGTTTTATTTTGTCTATAATTCCTGTAGGCAATGTAAAATATGAAATAGCCTGACTATTTTTATAGTTATTACTGTAATTAAGTTGTTTATTGAGAAAATGAAGATTTCTGTTGCTGCCAAATTTTCTAGAACACTTTCAGAGGGAGAAATAATAACTAAGCATAATTAAGCCTAGACCTTTAAAACAAGTCTAATTCAGTAATTCTTGAGAAACATCCTTATCTCCATGCTTATTGCTCTTTTTTTTGTATGAAGAGTTGACTTCATGTTTGAAATTGGCTTCTCTAAAATCACTCATTGCTTGATAAGGTATTCAAGAAATTTAAATAGGACTGAATTATACTGAAGTCTGAAGATGTCAATATCGGTTATGTCTTCTATTCAGACCTTTTTTAATTGGGTTTTTAAGTAGTTCTTATAATGATTTTGGAGTCTGTAAAATCAACTGACCACAAACTGCTTTTACAAATGTTTTTTTTTTACTGCCTAATGACCCTGCTAGGAAAAGTTTTTTGAAATAAGTTTTTTGAAATACAGCATTTGAGTTGTCCAGCAAGCATACAGCTGAAGTTACGGGTAATTCAGAAAACATAATGGAAAGCATGATTTTGCAAAGTAAGTAATAGGAAGCAAGTTGGTTTTATTCCCAGCCTTATAATGTAGGACTCAACAACCTAACTGATCCATCTGGCACAGCAATCTGCACTTGAGAAGGCAGGGCAAACAAGTGAGCCACGCACAGGCAACAAAAGAGCTGCGTCATGGGGAGAGACTTTGAAGTCCAATATCAGAGCAAGGGTCCCAGGTGACTGTGGACCAGCTGCAAGCATGCAGCCCGAGGCAGCAGCCGGCCTGCTGGAGCAGCCACAGCTGGGAGAGGGGCTTCCACCCTGCAGCTTCACAGCCACTCCTGTGGCCTTGAGCTTGCAGGTATTCGCAGTGACTTCTGTACCTGTCTATGCGGGAGCCTAACAGTATGGGATACTGAAATCCTTGGTGTTGATGCTTGCAGGCTTTGTGTCAAGGCACTTGGGTACTGATGTGTGGCTATGCCACAGCAGGCTGGTAGCTCCCGTGCTTTTTGTTGCTGTTTGGAGCTGCTGAAGAGCCCTGTTAAGTTGACCAAAAGTATCCACCAAAAGTTGACCAAAAGTAACCCAAGGTCACTTGGGTTAGATGTCTGGTGCAGCAAATACTTGCTGTGATACTTTCCTACTAGAACAAT
This sequence comes from Fulmarus glacialis, assembly GCF_000690835.1. Classification (NCBI taxonomy): domain Eukaryota; kingdom Metazoa; phylum Chordata; class Aves; order Procellariiformes; family Procellariidae; genus Fulmarus; species Fulmarus glacialis. Next base: position 7,082 of record NW_009216353.1, read on the forward strand.
AGACTGGACGTGTGTGTGCTACTTAATTTATCCTCCTCCAAAAGCTAGAGATTTGTTGTTGCAGTTTCTCTGTGCGCTATGATTTCCTTGTGGCCAAATTTCCCCTTGCGCTTAGGACCCAGGTAAATGGGCCATTTGGGAAAGTGTTGTACAAGAGCTTAACTGCTGTGAAATCCCCCCCATCGGCAAGAGCAGCAGTTTGGAGCGTAAAGCATTTATTCTATTAAAGATGTTTATGGAGCCTGAATGTATGCTGGTAAGTGGGTTTAAATCTGAACAAACGCAACTGGCTTTATGAAATTCTTTACCTTTGCTGGCGACCCTTCCACCAGCATCCTGGCAGCCTCCTGCCATTTTTAAATGTCCTTCAGAAGGAATCTGGTATTTGCCCGGTGTAATACACAGTGTAAAAAAGGAGACCCACTTTTTGGTAAAAGTAAGTCTAAGTCTACTCCATGATATTCTTCAAATCCTATAAATACATATGTTCAGTAACAGCTATGGACTTTTTCAGGCATTTTACTTCAGCTAAAAATTCATAAAGAAAAAGATACAGGGGGGAGAATATGTTTTCTAAACCTAAACTTTTTGAGAGTGCTTAATCAAAAGGACTTTAAAATGACTCTGAGTAGACATACTTATTGTTACAGGCTTAATGCTGGAAGTTGCAGGCATGAAAGTACAGGGCTAAAAGTGGTCAGCCCTCTTGATATATGCATTTATAGAAATTTATAACATGCTTGTGAGCATACCATGCATACGCGTTTTCTTCCACCTCCTAGTATACCACTAATCGCTCCAACTTTCGGCTTGTGGAACTTTTTATGAAGTCAGATTTTCCCTGGAGCAGCACAGCTTCTTTCACTCTCACTGATCTTAAAAAGACTGCTTTAAGCACAGGGCAAGACCCAGGCCATTTGGGATGATGATATCAGGTCTCCCTCATGCCTTCGTCTCTTGAATCCAAATGACATAGTCATTTGGCGGCTAAACTTGAAGGATCAAAATGAGCCAGATGTTGAGTGGACAGATCTGTGTTTGCCAGCAATCAAGCCTCTGTTGAGCATGCCATTGCAGCTCAGATTTCCATGTCTGCTACCATTTACTTTATTTTGGCTCATTAAATTGACAGCTTTTAAAATGAGAAAAAGGGGGGGGAGGGGGGAAGAGCAAAAGTTAATATAGAAAGCTGTTGTATTGTCCGTCCACATTTATTTTTAAAAAGTCCAAACCGTTGATTGCATTTAAGGCCTGTTTCTTTCCAAAACTTTTGCTACTCTCAATGTTATAAAATAAGTTACTTTTTACATTCTGTGAACATGCATGTTTGTTTTATGATTGTTCCAGGTAGATTTACATGCACATCTAAGGAGCTGTTCTCATAATGTCTCAGATTAAAAACCAGACCCCTAGTGTCAGAATGAGGGAGTAAAAACCTACTGCTCTGGTGCTTTTTGATAGTGCTGCTGTTTTGAAGTAATTATTTTCTTTTGTTACACTGCGAACCCTGATAACTCTTCACAGTTGGAGTTTCTATTTATTTATGTTTGCTACACCTGATAGCTAAGAGAGAAACAGTCCAGAAATCATAGCAGTTTTCTACATCTAGTGTGAACCAGTGGATCAAATCATGCTGTCCAAGTTGATGCTAACTGATCGGTTAAAAAATGATCTCTGATGTAAACTTAAGCACGCTGTCACATATAGTGTGCTGTTCCTTTCACCTCGGTTGATGTTACACCGTCTTCAGACAGCTGGTAATGAAATGTGACATAATGTTTCTGCCTGACAGTCTGGCACTAGTATAGCTGTACTGGCTGTAGCGGGATTATGATGAGCTACGTGATGACGTACCTCCTGAGAGGTACAACCTGAGAAGATGAGGGGATTCACAGTGGCCAGCTTTTGGTACTGTCTGGAACATGAGAGCTTTCAGAAGGCCTCTGGGTACAAGATGTGGGCGAGCTCTGTTAAAATTCAGAGCCTTCAGCAAATCCTAAGTGGCTGAAGCAAGGGGTATGGGGGCCTAAGTAATTCCTTTCAGCTGTAGGTGAAGTCTTGATAATGCAGATAATGTTTTTCTGTTGGAAACATTAGCTAGGGAAAGTAAGGTCTGGGGCAGCTGCTGTAGGTGCCTGTGTACCATGGCTGTATTAATACAGCTGACACTAAAAAAAAAATCAAATATGTGAAGTAATACGTGAGTGCTTGAGCAATGCTTGTGTTGTCCTCCTATCTTTGCTAGAATTCATGTTTTCACCTTGTCTATTTGTAATCAAGATGAGGAAACTTTTCCATATGCTCTTCTACACTAAAAGTTTATGGATTGTGGTAATTTTCTGAAAAAGAAGAAACTGAACACAAAGGAAAAAAAGGAAGGCTTTGTCCTTTTTTGTTTTCAGATGGTTTTATGTTGAAGGAAACATTGCTAAGGGAAGGAATTTGACTTAATGATATGGCTTGGTACACTCCAGTCTTTTGCTCTAACTTACAGGCAAAATTAAGAACTCTTGTTTATAACACAAGCATAAAAAACCATGCAGGTGAAGTTTTTAAACTTCAATAGTCCGCTTACCAGCAAAACTATAAAGGGGCATGCTGTAGTTGCTCCACACAATTAAAATCACAGGATTGTTTTCAAAAGTAGATAAATAAAGAATTTCCTATTTTCACAGTCTTCTGTGAAATTACTTCAACCGTGTTGCTGTGGATGGAGTGAATTCCTCTCTGTTTCTGTTGGCTGACCAGGGTTCAGGTGTCGGGCTGTTCCTCTTTAAAGGGAACGCTGACTTGTCGGTGGAAGTGTTTTTACAACATCCTGTGATACACAAGAGCATCCAGATGTAAATTAAGACAATAAGTAGAGAAAACCATTAGAAAAGTGGGAGTGATTGATACCAATTGTCACTGGAAAAGAAATGTGTTGAGTATTTAAAAGATAAGTATTTAAACATGTGGGAGGCTAGTGATGGATTAAAATGCTCTGCTACCACAGGCATTCTTTTTAGTGCTTTATAACTTTGTCAAAACTTTAGGGAACACTTTCCGTCTTCTGGTGGACACTTTCTGTGGTATTTGGAAAATGGGAGGGGGAAGGAGAAGAAGGGAAGAGGAAAAGGAACTTGGAAAAACTTGTGAGAGTTGCTTCCTGTGAGCTCAACCTCCTGGGTGTACATGTAGTTTGATACAGAAAATGATACATGTGGGGTAGTCCCAGTTGCATGTAGTAACAGTATGTAAATGAAGCTTGACACAAGCAATTGCTCTATTCTTGAACTATTCTTCTGCCTGAGGCCCTTTCCTCCAAAACCTACATTTTCTTCATTTTCTACATCTAGGAACATAAAGTTTCTAAACTTCTGGTATTTTATAACATGGGTACCAACTAAGGAACACAACTCCAGATCACATTTTACAGTCTCCCTACTATGCCTACATTGTTTCTCACAGCAGTTATAAACTTCTCTGATTCAAAGGCAGGTTATGTTAAAAAATAAGAGATATTCTGACACTACAATTCTCTCAACCATGACACCTTCATAACATGTCACCCAAATGCCTCATCTCAGTTTTGATGCTGTTTCTCTTAGGAAGGACGGACTCAGTGAATAACAGGTTGGCACACACTCCCCGCTCCCCCCCCTCACCTTGCAAATGAATAACCTTGTCTTCCCAAATGTCTTCAGCAAGTGGAAAACAGAATAACAAAAGTCAAGCCTCTGTGGGAGAGCACAGAATATTCAAATTCAGATTGAAGTAGTATTTGAATAGTAGCTTTCTGTTCTACTTTGAGATTCACTGCAAGAAAATTCATGAGGTACTACCCAGATAGGAGGGTTATTTAGTGAGAAGCCAGGGTAGGTTGTTCCTACACCTCTTGCAGACCACCGTATTATGGTAAAAGAGAGCTGGAGGGCAAGGAATTGCCTATTCCAGCTTTTTAGCAGAAAGCTTATTAGGTTTTCTGAGGCTGCAGTAGAGATGGTAACAAGCTGATTTGCAGGTGTGCTTTGGTAGGAAAGTCTAAAGATGATTTTTCTCCAGGAACATCTAGTTCTAGGTGGAAAAATTGCTTTGTAGAAGGTGAAATGTTTAAACAGCTAGGTAAAATAAGTGCAGAAACTCAGGCTTATGTTGAGTGGCAATGACTCTGGATTGTCTGGGACCTTTATTTTCTGAGGAAAAAGGGTAGTATTGTATGCTGCTGGAAAAGTTGCTTGGATCCCGCAGATTTTAAATGGAGTGCACACTGTTTGCTTAATATGTACTCCCAAAACATGGTTCATAATTTCCTGTACTACCAAGCTTTTAGGAGCAAAATGGCTTAAGCTGTCATGCATGGATGCTAGAAGTATCTTAAAACCTGGAATAAATATTTTGCTACTTCTTCATGAGGAGTATTCTGTGTGGCAAAACAGTAACTGATGCACCTTCTAGTTTTTACACTGGTTTAGTAAGAGAGCAGGGTATTCATTCTGGGTTGGGTATGTAGCGTTCTCTAGCAGCTTGTGTCTGCATGACATTCGACAAGAATTTCTTTGTTTTGTTTTTTTTTTTTTTGTAGTAATCCTTTTTCACCTGCTTCTAGATGCATTTTTGATGCAGACATATTATGAGGTTGGCTTAAAAGAAGAAAGTTTGGAAGAACTGCTCTCAGTGCTGAAATAGAAATGAATTTTTTTTTCTTGAAAAGCTTATTTTCTTGACATGTTCCTTTCCTCCTTTTCTGCCTGTTCGTGTCTCTTTTGAAGGATCAGACATCGGTAACTAGACTTCTAGCTCTCTACAGTCAGTTCTGCCATCAGTGTGTGCATATCATATTATCACTTTGCCCTCCTCTACAGTTGTCCCCACGTCTTATCTTGTCAGCAGAAAGCATTGAAGCTGTCTGGATTCCCATTCAAAGATTTGCAGGGCCTAATTTGAAGTGTAATGAGGTGAACTGGAAAACCTTGCACTGAGAGAAGGTCAGGCCCACTGAAAACAGGTTTCCTGTTAAATCCTGTCTGCTTTTAGGAGGTCTCATTGCAAAAACTAAGGAACTCCAGGATGCAACAGCATTATGAACATCAGTATAGTCATCTCAGTGGTGCACTCTGGACTCTGGTTACTATTCCCCATGTCATATGAGCAAGGAACTTTGAAAACCGTGTTAGCTTTTGTTTTTTGAAGATTGAGAGCTGTGCCAGGGAGAGTGTGTATGCAGTCTAAACTGAATCAGTTTTGTATTGTTCTTCTAATGGCTTTAGTGGAGTTATTCCTCATTTAGTGAGCATTGTAAAACTTTATGCCAACCCGTGTATGTTTTACAAAGAAAAAACCCAACAGAGCATGCTTAAAAGCGGTACTGCAGAGGTCGTAGTGTTAAAAAGAGCTGTGCAACAATATAAATATGAAACATAAAGTTGTATCAGCATTTGCTGTTAGAGGATTTGCTTTCTGGCACTTTATATAAATCACATTTAAAAAAATACAGCATTTAGATGATAGCAAATTTTAGAATCTTCTAAAACTTCCCAGTTATTCCATCATATAAGTTTTTTTTCTAGCCTCTCAAAGTATTAAAGCTACAAGTCTCAAAATCTGCAAAGTGAATATGGAAAAACAAGCCCAACCAGCCGACCCTCCTTTTTTTTCCTCCCTCAACTCCCAAAGACAAGAGAGTTAGTTTTTTCAAAAGACAGAGGATGTTTCTGGCACTATACCATGGAAGCATATTATAAATATATGTGTATTTTCCAATGATCGTATTTCTCTCCTTCTGAAGCTGTAACACATTCTTGTGGTATAATCAGTCACAAGAATGACCTTTAGTTTTATTGGAATAAAATTGCTATTAAGAGCAATTAACAAAAACACACAAATTTGAGCATTGCGGGATGGATGAAAAGAAAACAGTGTTTTGTAAGTCATTTGAGTGCAGCCTCAGAGCATGTCATGGTCAGTCATTTGGGCAGGAATAGGATTGCCTAGTCTGCCACCTTTATAAACAATTATTCTCAGAGTTTTGAGTATATTTAATGCTGTTAATATTTTTGTCTCTGTGTTTGTATTCAAGGTTGTAGCACATTATGAAATATGGAGAGGGCTACGATGTTTGCATTTAACAATGCTATCAACAAGTCTTAACATGAAAGTAAAATGAAGTCTTTCAAATTCAGAGGTTGTGGTTTCCCATTCAAGGGATCCTATTATTTTAGCATTGTGTTTATAATGCCTTGGATAGCTTTGTGCCAACACCTCTATTGTAACCTGCCCCACCCACCATGTATTTTGTAACTCGGCTTTTAAATTCTCCTCCTAGTTGAAACTTGTACTAAAAAATGTCAACTCAAGAGCACATTTTCTTCGTCACATTTTCTCATTAAAGGATTCGTTTAATTTTTTTACAGGAAAGCTTTTTCAGGAATAATAAACAGTTGGCCTACGGGTAGATTCGGTGTCTGTGACTGACTTCCACGGCATATATGTATATGCATTCAGCAAATACAGAATCTAGATGGAATAAAAAGTAAATGCATAACAACCACAAGGACCAAAGAAAGTCTAGCAACTGTAAGATCTGGTTCAGTCTGCAAACGATCTAAAGCAACCCTGAAAAGTCTGATTCTGCCACCTACATTTCAGCAGTGTCCCTGAGCATTTGGTTTAGAAGCTGGAGAATGCTTTAGAGAGTGTAATAAACGATTTCATTTGTTGTTTTTTTGGGGGAAAATTTCTGTGAAACTAGAACTGAGTCTCAGAGAATACAACACAGGAAGAAAGCGGAAGTCTGAGTCAGGGAATAAGGAGACAAAGGGGAAAAGCATAAAGGAAGAGGAGGGAAACAATGGGGAAAAAAAATGTACTTCTAGTATTTCAGTTTTTCCTGCTTAATTTGCTCTAGCTTTATCTTAACATGGGCCTTCGGAATTTTTTTTTAAATTGCAGTCTTAGGCTTTGGGACTCTTAGAAGAGGGAATCTCCACTTTTCTGTGCCTTTATACATCTACATGGTAGTTACACTACCAGCACTTCCCTGACACAGAGGAATGTTCTTCTCTTGAACTGGATTTGTACAGTGCAGAAAAATATCATCAAAGCATGGTTGGCTCACGGGCATTTTGATGACCTCCTACCCACTTGGCATCCCTAAGTAGTTAAAGATCTTACTTCAGGTTTCTAGCTGGAATGTTATCTCCCAAATCCCAGTGCCACAAATCTGTAAACATAGATTTGCATGTGGATTGGGGATGCAAAATTTGGGAATGCCCATCCAGATACAGTTTTGAATCTGCTACAGAAATGCAGAATCTAAATGAGCTTGATCATTTGCTTTTGGTCCCGTTTCAACTGTAAACATCTATGCTGATACCTCATTGCAGTTCTCTTCTGTGCCTTGTAAATGAACTGTACTGACTCAATGTCTGAGGTTTAAGCTAATAGATAATTTGCCCGCCAGCTCTGCCTCCCTGTGCGGTACCTGGGTGAAGCTTTTAAAGGTTTTTACAGATGCTTTTTCGGTTGCCACATCTCTAGGTTCTGATTTTTATGCACAGTTTTCATCTGTGAAAGGAGCTATTTAATAGCTCCTGTAATTCCCGAATTATTTAATTTTTTTATTGTTGCACAGAGCCTTGACCTCATTTACTACTTGCAAATGCCATATAAACCAGAAGTTCCTCTGTATGTTTACCTTTCAGAGAAATGTAAGAGTGAGAGTATCATCGTGGAAGATCAGATTTTTGTACTGTGCAGCTCTCAGCAACTTACTGGAAATTTAAAATTACCTAGAGCATATAAAGAGGAGACATGGAAGAAGAAGGTTAGAACAGTCTGGAAGGAAAAAGCGTATAATCTAGTGTGTAACTTACAAACAGATGTGCATTTCAAGTGTGAAAAAGAGAGAAATGCTGTTTTCCTACTCCAGCTGGAGAAACATGTAGTACAGGGGCCACATTGACTTAAATTCTTTTCTTTGCACGTGAGCTGATTCTTTCTGAACAGGCAGAGATTTGAGTAAGGCTGTAGTGTGAGGACGTGGTTTCTGGAACCTTTGTTCTGCAGGGCTGACGGATGGAATAAGTGTTTTAGTAGAGTCATAGAATGGTTCAGTGTGGTTTGGTTTTGTTCTGTTTTTTTTTAACTCGCATCAGGAGTAGCTTTGTATCTAAGTACTGTGTAGCTGTGCTCCGAAAATGGAAAACTGGCTTTTGTTTTGAAAAGGTGTATGTGCACAAATCTGTCCTTTTTTTAGCTTTGTCTTTTTTTTTTTCTCTCTAAAAGATAGAACCTACATCAGTAGCAGAAGCAGAGCTTTGCTTTGTTGAGAAGGGTGGGAACATGTGTGGCATCAGAAAGTCACTCCAACATCCTGATTATTGGAAACTAAATATGTCTCTAACACATAGCTATAGGCCTGTATACATTGTTTTACAGATCCACCGAAGGATGGAGAGAGCATGGAGTAGCCATACCTACTTTACAGGAAAAAGGCACAAAACATACCAGTGCCTTTGAAAGAATTTCTCTACAATATACTATCTCTTTCTGAATGGTGGCACAGAGGACCAAAACACATTGTGTCGAATGAGCTTTTCCTTGATTTCTGTTCATGCATTTTCTTTTTCCCTTCCACCCTCCTTCTCCCGGCCCCAAGCTTAACGTGCTGTAAACACAAAATACATCTGAAGAGAGAGAGCGTTAAGAAAATGGCCTGTACTGTCTGGAGAGGGCAAAAACATGTGCTGTTATACTTTTGAGGTCCCTTTCTCACATGTTCCTTGTATCACCTGCACCGAGGTTACTTTGCGTGGTGAAGTAGTAGAAGTACATTCCACGTCTGTTCATCTGCCAAAATAACAGGTATTTATCTTACCAAAAATGATGAACTAGCTTAGATATCATAACAAAGGTATCTGATACTTGTTCCACTGATTAGTCCTCCTCTGGTTCCTCTGCACGGTATTTGTCAGGATATGATATGTGAAGACGTGGTTCACCTCTAGCACAAATAATTCTCAAGTTTTTCCTGTATCTGAAACATAATGATTCAGACCAGAGAGCCACCTGTCCCAGTTCCTTGTATCCCACAGTTGCTAGAAATGGATGCCCAACGGAAAGTAAGAAGGCGGCAAGTGTCTAATATTTCTTTCTGAAGTACTCTTTCAGCCTCCAACTATTTTCACTTCACTTTTAGACTTTTTTTTTTTCTTTTTTCCTGAACCTGATCTGGTTTATCTGTTTAGTAAATCCATGGTCATCTCTCTCATGAAACTGTGCAGCCTGTCCTACTTTGGCAAGGAATTCCTGAGGTCTGCCACTTGTTGCCTACACAGCCACTTGTGTTTTTTACTCTGACACCTGTTTGGCTTCATTTAACACCCCGATTTATATATTGGAACAGAAGAAACTCTCAATACTTTTTTACCCTTTTCATAACACTCATGATTTTGTGTACCTTTATCATATCTCCCCGTTAGTTACATCTGTTCCAGGCTGCAGAAGTCCAGCCTGCTCGTTGGCTTCTCCTCTGTGGAGCCGTTTTCAATCTTGTTGCCCTTCTCTGACCTTTTTCCAGTTGTAATACACTTTGAGAGCCAACCAGAACTGCTCTTTGCCAGTTGTGGGCAAACTGTAGATTTATATACTGCACCCTGAAAATGAGATTTTAAGGTGTTTTTCCCCTATTCCTTCCTAAAATTTTCTACATTTCCGAAAATGTTTCATTTTCTGTTTTGATGGCTGCTGTTAAGTATTCAGTTGATGTTTATATCAAAATATCTACCATAACCCCAGTGTTCTGGAGCCTGTCTGGTGAGTGAATCTGTGGATTGTTTTATTCCATGCAAAACACTTTTATTTACACTTCTGTTGCCATTTTATTGTCCAGGCACCTAGTATTTTAAGGTCTTTCTGCAGTTACTCAGTTTTCCATTCCTCCTTACCTTATTTAAATACCTGTGTTTCCTCAGCAAATTTGGTCACCTCGTTGCTTACTCCCTTTTCCAGGTCACTTATGGATATGTTGAACAGCACGGTTCCTACAACACAGATCTCTGACTGTTTCTTCTGTGCTGTTTCGTGTCATTAGTCAACATTACACTCTTACACCTTGTCTGTTTAGTTTCTTTAAAAGACTTTGGGAGATATCTTGTTAAATGTCTTTTGGAAATTTGACAGAGTTACCCTTAAATGAAAATTTATTGAATTCGTCAATTTATCAACTGTGTAATAACCCTTGCAGTCAACTTCAGTAGGTTTGCAAGGCAGGCATTCTCTTCATAGAAACCATGGCAACTTTTCTCTGAATAGAGAGAATTAGCAGACACTGGAATAACTGCTATCCTTTGTAATTTCTCTCTATATACTCTAATACTAATACGTGCCTAAATGCTCTCTCTTTGCCTAATGTGAGCTTACAGGCCTGTTGCCACTTTCATCACAAACCTTTTTTTAAGGTCACATTTACATTTACACGGCAGTCAGAGATTGAGGTGGGGTTTAAGAAATGGGGGTATGTATAGATTCATATTTTTGTCAAAGGAGAAGATAAAAAAAAAAATGGCTCGCTGAAGGCTTGATGGTTTGCCGGAAGCCAGAGTTCAGAATGTAAAACTCTTACCATCTTGATGTAGAAAGTTTTCATATCGTGCAGAAATGCAAACATCTTCGCCCTTTTCTCTTATTGTCTTTTGCACCAGAAGATTTTAAGCTAATATAATAGGTCATTACAAGCATTTGTATTTAGTCACAGTTGTGTAAAGTACTGATAACTTAAACTTTAGACATCCTGTGAGGACTAATATATGAACGGCTTTAAGAGAAGCAGCCAAAGATTACAAATAAATGAAAGCAGTTCTTAATCTTCTCCACAAAAATGCTTTTTGTAGAATTCTCAGTTTTTCCCCCAAAAGGTCTCCTTCACTGTGTTTATTTTCCTGTTTTCAAAGTCCATTCCGTAACAAGGCAAAGTAGGACTTGCAGCAACATGTAAACTTTGGGAAGGCTGTAAACATTACTCCACTGTAACTTCAGCTGATGAGATAAAGGAACGTGCTTTACAAACAGCTAGACTGGTAGTCGCATCTAGTAATTGAAGCTATTCCTTGTGCAAGTGCACAGATCATACTTCTTCAGAAATTAGATTGCTGTTTTGTTCCATCCACAGAAGCAAGGAGGTGAATGTTTTCCACTTAATTAAAGTAGTATGTGACAGCAGGGAAACAAGAATAGACTGGTAATTCTGGCTGTATTCAGTACTGGAAGTCTGGTAGAACTGTTTGAATATTTGGTTTATTGCACCAGCTAATGCGATAAGACAGAAACAAATATTAAACCTGATTATGTGAAAATCTCTTTTGAATTATAGGGACATTGCAATAGCAGTTATACAAAAAGTGGAGAAGATTGGCATGTGACTAAGTAGTCCAAATTGCTAGTGTGGAGGGGGAAAAAAAAAAAAAATCACAGTAGGTTTCACAACTTGAAGCTTTTCTTGAAGAAAGGCAAGAAAGGGTAAACATATGAAGAGAAGACTGCCAACACATTTGATTTTTATTTTCATTATGGCCTTAACAAAAAAGGCTAAATGAGAGATGACACTTGACTTCTATCACTTAATTTCATTAAGGCCAGAAGAAAGAGCTGCTTACTAGTAGCTAAATGCTCAGTATGTGAAGCAATCTCTGAATGGTGGTGGGTGGTAGTGGGAACACATGGAGTGTGAACGGTCCAAAGAACTGGATGTAGTGGTAAGTAAATTTATTTTTTTTCCTCAAAGAAACAGCAGTAGCAGCATGGAATGTGGGGAAAGAAAGAAGAAAGTAAGGCAGGGGAGTGCAATAGTGATTTACAAATGCATATGGGAACAAATTATTTGTATTTGGAGAATAATAATATTAAAAATAGATGACGTTGGTTTAGATCTAATAAGTTTTTGACAAATCTGATAGCATCTTTTTTCTTTTTTTTTTTTGGCCAGAATAGTATGTCTAATGGACAAAGTAAAGCCATTGTGAAGCACCACTGTGAATTTGACAAGGCTTTCAACACTCTCCTACAAGACAGTGTTCTCCTAACCAAATTAAGGAAATAAGGATGATGGTATACTTTGATTGGAAAAAAATATAGCTTTTTGTGATTAAGCTATCAACCCAAGAGAGGATGTTAGGTGAGGTTGTACCTGGCTGCATTCTGAACTCTCTGCTGATTTCATTAATGATTTAGGCTGATGGAACAGAGTAGATGCTATCAGACTCAATAACTTTATTTGGGAGGAGTTGCAACTCTTGGGAAGACAGTATGAGAACAGTCTAGACAAATCAGAGCGGTGATCTGAAATCAGAAGATGAAGCTGAAATACAGACACAAAGTTTTCCGCTTAGAATGAGGGGGAGTACAAAAGAAGAAATAGGAGATGCAGAATACTTAGTTCTCCCAGTAATAATAGTAATATGAAACAACAGTATTGCAAAGAGGATCTGGGATTTATGCTGTATGTTAAAACATAACAAACACATAACAGAAAAATTAACAGGCTACCATATGTGAGATGAGGAACTGATTATCCCTCCTCTTCTGCTGGTGACTATGAAGTCTCAGCTGAAAATTGTATTTTAAGAAATATAGACTAATTGGCAAAGTCTAGAGAGGAACTTCAGTGATGAACGCATTGGAAAACATGAGCTATGAGGAAAGACTGAAACTTAGAAAAGATTAAGACTAAACAAATTGTCAGGGATAGATTAGCATTCTGCTTTAGTGAAAGAGCAGGGGTAGATAGCTTCTTGAGGTTCTTTTTTGTCTAGCACTTCAATAGTGGTAGTTTTGGATTCGGCAATAGCCATACTCTTTTGGCAGTAGCTACTTGAATAGAATGAGTGACTATGCAAAAAGAGAGAGAAGAGGTAGAGAGAAGGACAAAGTAATCACCACTGATTTTGCTATGTAACCTTGAATAAGAAGTGGATGCTCATTTTTCTTAACTTCACAGGTACTGAGGGAGTTTCCAGACCTCGCTAAATAAGGAACAGTAATGCTATGTCTATTAGATCTTGTAGTTGTTACAAGAAATGGCAACTTGAAAACACAGAAACACTGTGCAGGAACCCGCCGTAAAACTGGCTGCTAGTATTAGTTTCCTCAACCACCACCACCTGCTTGCTTCTGCCCGCAGCAATTTTGGAATGCCCCGCGTGCTGGATATAATTCCAGATGGTCCCGTGCAAGCAGTTATTTCAAGTGTGTGAATTCCTACTGTTGGGATAAAAATGTGAAGCAAAGTCTTGGGAGAATATTTTGTTCTTTGTCTTTTGAGGTAACATGCAGAGTCTTTTGATAGTATCAAAAAGGGAAGAATGAAATTTGTCCCAGTGCAGAGGTTTCCATCAAAGAGGTTTCCATAATTGTTCCTGATAAAAGTTAAACACAAAAAAGCTTTAAAAAAATGAGACTTCTAAATCCAGCACTGTCACACGTTATTTTATTTGGAATAGAAATAGAATTAAATTGAAATATGCAAAATGGAGAATGAGGCCTTCCCCCCCTGGCTTGAGATAGACTCCTACTGTTCTTTTGGATCCTACTGTTCTTTTGGATCCATATATAAGAAGTCTTCTTTTGGCTTTCCTTTTTAAGGAACTTACTGCCTTTATTGATACACTGAGAAAGTGTAAAAATAGTGCAGAAAATGTGTAAAATGCAGAAATACTTTAAAACTTCTAAGCAGAAGCATATGGAAGTATCAGTAAGCATCGTATTCTGAGACAAGGATGGACTATTTTTGCAGACTGGGGTAGGGATTTCCTGAAATGTTCCTGGAATGTAATTTTGCTGGGGTTTAGCTCTTAGAATAAATACCACATCAGTGAGCTGCAGCAGAAGCGTAGCTCTAGTTCCCAAGGTGTGTGTGGTTGAGAGTTGCGTGAGAATTCATCTGTTTGCCAAGCGTTGTGGAAAGCAGTTGTAGTGACAGAAAAAAATATGAGAAATGTATGTTAGATGAATGACTGAAGACGTGGTAAATGGACAACAGGAAGAACCTGAAATCCAGGATACACACTGTTGCTGATCTTGCCTATGTTCAGACATTCCCTGCTACGTCTGCATCGATCTCCCTAAAGCAAGTGGCATCTGCGTACTGACGCAGCAGTTCGGCTGCCTGAAGCACAAGGTGCTGAATGCAGTCAGGGTCTGCAATGGCACTGCCCTCCAGCAATGATAAGGGACAGGTGTCAACTGTAAATAAGCTCTATTAGATGTAATAAAAGTTTCTCAAAACAACAACCAGAAATTTGAGAAACCGGTCAGCTGCAAATTAGAGAGGAATGATTGTGACGTTTAGATGAGCAAATGTAACACTTGGAAAAGGTATATTGCTTGTTACACTAAGCAAATGCATGTTGCATGAAAAGGAATTCAGACAAGAAACTGATTTGAAGCAGTTCAGCAAATCGCTTTTAATTTGTCAGTGTCCTACATAAAGTCTCACCAACTTTTCTTTTTGAAGAGTGGAGCAAATTTTTTAGAACTCTGTTTCACATGATGAAACTTGTCAATAAGAAGTAAGCAGTCAGAAGAAGAGATCAGCAGAAAAACCTTATTTCTGAAATTCATTTGGCTTTGCTTTATTCTGAATTCTTAGTCGTCCTCTTGTGGCAAAAAATTAGTAGAGGTGATGAAATTTGATGATTATTTTATATTTAATGGTGATTATGGTGATCATTAAATTACAAAGAAAGAAAAAAAAATTGTACTACATTTTAAGTAATCGTCCTCTTACAGTGGTTTTTTTTGGTTTTTGTTTTGTTTGTTTTTTTTTTGTTCCTGAAATTTTATCAGGAAATGGAAGCTAAGTGGCTTGAGTACATTTCAAAATGTTACTAAACATTTCAATTACTGTTACTAAAGTAACAGTAACTTGCACATGCAGAGCAAATTCACATAAGGATCCTGGAAACGGTTTCTTAATTTAATTTACTTTTGATTTAAATTTATTTCAGTACTGTAGCACCTCTGTATTTAGAGAATTATTTTTCCCGATTCTCATCCTCTGTGCTGAAGTTCCCAGACAGGTGACTATGAGTTTTTGTACACATTCATTATGCATTCAGATGCCAGTGTGTTAAGTTCTTCAAGGGAACGTGCATGCAAAAACGGAAGATCTCAGAATAAATCTCTTGTAGACAAAAAAAGATACGCCAAAACATTCAAAAGCTCACTTTCTAATCCACACTCTTTAGAATTCAGCTGGAAGTCTTATATCCCTTTCCCGCTACTTCTTGCAAAATTATGAATCCTGGGCTTTTAAAATTACTTCTGAGGCATCTGTTTATGTAAATTGTGTGACTGGTAGTTAAGATGATTACTTACCTTTCTGTAGAATAAAGACATGTCTGAAAGTGATTATTATTTTTTTTTTAACATTGTTAAAAGAAGAAGTATTTAAAGCATAAAAACTCCCAATCTATGCAGAAACTTCCTAACAAGCCTAGCCCAAATGTTGACGTTGTAAGAGATTTTTCACATTTTTAAAGTCTGCACTGTCCAGTTTCCATGCCTGGGTTTACAGAGCTTCTTGTTTACCTATCCAAAGACTTTTTTTTCTTAATTACAGTTAAGGATATGGGGAGAACTTCTAAGAAATCCAAAGTGTCAATTATAAAGGAGGTCTTGTTTATTTCTGCCTTGTCCGTTTATTTCTGCCTTGTCCGTTTATTTCTGGGATCACAGATTATTGATGTGAACTGTCCATCATTAACTAGCCTTCAGAATTAACTAGCAAGTTGCTCGGAAATGCCTAATTTTTGAGGAATATTTTAATAATGCAAGCTATGGTGAGACCAAAGGTAATGCTTTTCGCCAACGGATCCAATTTTACATCAGTAGCGATATCTAGAGATGGCATCTTTGTCAGAATCTGTTGTAACGTGATGTCTCCCTGAAATGGATGTCCTATTGCATTAGTGGCTATAAAAACATCTCATCAAACATGTTGTGGTCTGCAACGCTCACACATAAGAACTTCAGGAGGAGAGGAGGAAAATTTCTTCTGCGCTTCTGATGGGTAACTTGAAAATCAAAGAGCGGACGTTACTGTCTTTCAAGTACTGGAAAAAGTAGATAGAAGTTGTCAGAAACTCCTGGAGCTCTCAAACCCAGCTCGTTGAAGAGGGTGATGTGGGGGATGCCTGCTGCTGGCTAGTGGAGGCTGTGGGTACCCCTCTCTAATTAGGTATCAGTGTTCCCCACACAAAGTATGGGGAGAGTCAGGCATCCAAGAAGCCAGCCTGCTGAATGGGGAGCTGCTTGTGCTGCCTTCACTAGATCTAGGCTGTTTTACTCCACTTGTTATAGGCTTCCACCATCTCAGCTCTTCTTGGTTACCCCCTGACTGAGGGTCCAAGAACCTCTCAGGCAGTAGAAACATTAATCCGTTTCCTTCGTTGGAAGCAAAAATTGGTAAATTAGTTACTGTTTTGCAGCTTTGTTTTCAATCTCCCAAATCCTGAGAACCTAAGCCACCCTAATGGGGATGTCCATGCTTATGCCACATGACTCGTGATGTCTTTTTGTGGTCCTTCTCAATATAGGTGGTCTGCCTCTGGCCCTTCCTTGCAAGAACGGACACACATGTCCAGAACATGTCTACGGAATGGGACTCCGCTCCTCTGCTCGAGAAAAGTCCGGCACTTCTGGGCTTTTGACTCCATGTTTCTGGTCAGAGCAATTGAAGTCTGTGGCAACGTTAGTGTTGAACAGCAGCTAGCAGAACATTTAAGTGCCTGAAGTGATAGTGTTTGAGTGGTAGCCCTAAGCAACAGTAGTTACATGTAGCCTCAGCAGTCTGTTTGCCCTTATTAGGCTGCCCAAGCATGTGAGAGAGGATCTTAATTTGTGAAAGCTGATATCTAGGTGCTTCTTAAAATCTGTCTGTTTTGTCCCAGCACTAATGCTCTAGTCTAATGTAATCTTTTGATCTTTAAAAACAGAGTTCCCTGACCGTTTTTGACCCCTGGCTAATATTTTCAATGACTCAGGCTTCCTTCTAGTGCATAAAATGAATATTCAGATATGCCTAACATCTATGTGATTAATTAATAAAGTTTGTTATTTGTGTAGTCTAAATGGCTGATATTTGTGCCTGTAATGTTTTTTTTTTCCCCATTGTATTCTTAATGTGTGGTACACAATCGGATTAGGCTTTCACTCTGCCTTTCTGAACAGACAGTGAAACAGTTGGATGTGCTTTTATATACATTTTTACCCATTTATTAATCAGGTTCACTAAGTGGAATTTTAAGAAAGCTTTTTATTTGTTGATGGGGAAGAGTTTGATATCCTACAGTTGGATGGATATTAAAAAAGCCCATGTGTGGAACCCTGGGAATTCACCTGTTGCACCTGTGTGCTAAAGCTCTAGATACAATCATTGGGTGTTCTTGCAAGATACCCATAATCAATCTGTGCCATATATGCTGGCAGAGAACTGTTTCATAAATCAAAATCATTGCTGTTATATACTGGTTTCTGAAGCACACAGGCTTGCGCATAAATGATCACTTTGCATAAGACTGTGAATATAGTCTCCTGAAATATTTTTCTCTTTGTAATCTTAACTTTTGTTTAGAGAATGTTTGGGATTTTGTCATAGAAATAATTTCCTGTCTTACCCACTACTGTTTGCACATACTTGTGTGAGTGCTAAAGAGATTGGAATTGAAACATATAGGGATTTTTGTTGTTTTGTTTTAAATACTCTGCAGGAACATGAGGAAATTCCTTAATCACTTCAAACCTCTCTCTAAGTTGAAGCATGTAGGCGTTTTTCTACTGGGATTACTTTAAGAGAACTGGAACCAATCAAGGTGCCTCAGTAATGTAACAGAAACAGCTACATGTGATTTTAACAATAAGTGTTGTTTGGGGGAGTTAGAGGAGTTTCTTTCAGGTATTTCAAAATCCTTTGAGTGTAATAATATTATGTTTTGTTATAAACTAAATGCTTTCAGCGTTAGGAGTCGCATTGTAAAATTGGGCTGTGGAAAAAAATGTGAAAGATGGTATTTTCTTAGGGTGCTAATCGTAAGTTCTAACACTGATATTGTTCAATATTGCCTTTCTTCACCTACAAAGTTCACTTTGGCAATTTTTTTCTGACAAATTTTGCTTCTGAATTTTTTACACATATTTGTCTTGCATTTGTCGTCTTGAAAGTCTTTTTTTCTTTACAATCACCTCTTGATTCTCTGGAAATCAGCCAGTTTAATTCCATTTATACACTATATCTATACCAGTGCTTGTTAATTTTTGTCATGATGCTGGGCATCCTTCATTTTTGGCCTGGTTTCTCAAATTGGTATTAAAGCTATATTTGCGAGCCCATTCCTGTAAAAATGGACAAATGAAACTCTTCACATCCGTCATATAGTGAAAACAAACTTTTTTCTGCCTAGGTGGTATGTTTGCTCTCTTTTGGTAAATAGCTGCTATATTAATGGCTGCCAAAACAAACATACATATTTGTCTGTTGTTTCTAATGGCAGGAGGTGGTTCCTCCCCTTTCTGCACCTCTGCCTTGCAACCTGAACTCTGATTTAAAACCATGTTAAGTGCAGTAATTTCTGTATTAAAACAGAGAGCTCTTAATTTAGACAATAACACTCATTGTGTGCCATAGTGGCTGAAGAGAAGATTTGTCCTGATCTCAGTGCTATTCGGGTATTGCAGTTTATTTTGTATGTGATTAATTCTTAAGTGTTCATAAGGTTTTTGTTTAGGCTTTAAAAATCTTCCTCCTGAATGTATTGTTTACTCTGAAAAAGTGTTTCAAGCATATTAGGTGAGACCAAACATGTTAGGTGAGACTGGTTTGTAGATCTATATTCATCTGGCACATTATAGTTCTCATAACATGTTTCTAAAGCAAAATGCTGTAGGCACATTTGCTGACTTAATTGCTGTCTGATATATTGTTAAATGCCATATAGCTTTTACAGAAAACAGACTGCGGATCTTTCTTAAGTAGTGGAATTAATAAAACTACAAAGAATTTCTATAACTGTAGATTAGAAGTTGCCTTGAGGCTATTCAGTTTTCTCCCCCTTTTTCTTCCCCCTACATCTTATCTTTGTGACTTTTATTTCTATAAAATTTTGACTCCTTTTATTTGTACTTTTGAATATAAACATACATACAAATGCTTACTTCATGAAAAGCCCGTGAAGTTTGCACTGTGTTCAAAACTAGGAAACTGGATGAAGAATGAAAGAACAGAATTCAGGTTTGGCAGTAATTGTATTTTAATGATAGTATTTATGATTGCTTTTAGACTACTTGGTGAATTGCATGTTGTGATTTATGACTAAACCGTTCAAACCTGGTTTCCTAGAGCAAGACACAAATGTACATAAACAAAGAGATGCCCGAGAGAGGAAACTGCACCAAATGTAGTTAGGGTTATGGATCTCTTTAACCAAAAGATGTGGTCTGAATAGCAAAATTGGTTTGGGGGAAAAATTGTGCTTGCCTTTTGGTGGCAGCATATCTCTGATATCAAGGAATCTCTTCAGTATGATATGCATCACTGATCATCTTGTAAATACTTGGTAAAAAGACAAAGACAGAGCCCTTCTGAGCAAGAAATGATGGTGGAGAGAGCCCAGAGGTGAATGATGCTAAGTAGGGTTGAAGTGTAACTTGGAGGTCTAGTAAGAGACCACTGCTACCAGGCAGTGAAGCTGTAGTTGTTACTCTTGAGATAAGTTATAAAGACCTTGCAGAAAAGCAGAAGGCAGTTCTTCTGTTAACAAGCAAAAGAGGAACCTGAAATGCAAGATGCCTCAGACACTGGAATGGGAAAATTTCACAGCCACGATATTGCTGACTTGGGCGCTGACTTTCTGAAGCTTATGTTGTTCTTTCTTTCTCAGACTTTAATTGCCCCCTAAGTTATCTTTGTAAAATGGACTCTGCTTATATGTATTGTCTAGTACTGGTGACACAGGAGGTATATCCAAGTATTAAGTGCAAGCTGGAGTTGAATTTTCAGAAAGCTTTTCTACAGAAATGCAAACACAGCCTATTTGCTACCAAACCCTCACAGACAGTTACACCTGGATAATCTGTGCATGATGGTGTGCTTACCAGCTTGGTGTTGATCAATGTTTGTCACCCAGATCTGTGGGAACATCTGATGTTATGATTTAATCTGTGCGTAAGTGAGGTAACCGTCTTACAGAATATGTTGTATTTAGTAGATTGAGTGTTATAAAAAGATAAGAGTGTGGTCCAATTAAAAACCAAAAGTTGTCATAAAATTACTCTCTACTTCTACCTCATGGACATGGAGAATGGTTGCAGTTTCCACTTTGTACAACTCTAGCTTACTGAATAAGCCAAATTTCACCCTCCTACCACTTTTAAAAACAAGATTTAAATAGCTAAAAATCTGTGTTTCCTTACCAAAACAAGCTTTTTAATTTTTTTTTTTTTCCCTAAAGTTTATTCAGGTCATACCTGAGTTGAAAGCCCTGGTATGAAATGATTTGTTACTTTGAATGAGAAAGGAAACTCATTAGAGGAATAGCACTAGAACTATGATGAAGAGTGAAAACTGTGGCATAGTGTCTACATCGTGCTATAGCAGAAGGGAGAGATTTTTTTGTGTTGGAGACTATGCAACACATAAACTGTGTTAATCTGTCTCTGTAGAAAAAAAATCCTTAAACTTTATGCCTCAGTGAAAAAAACTGTATAATGAAGGTTGGAGTTTGCTTTGTCTAGAAGTATTTCAGAAGTATGGGCAGACTTGCATGCAGGTATAATGTAGTTCTGGAGCAGTAAGCAAGGCAGTAAAGGTAAAATGGTGGCTGTTGAGTATCTAGAGTATCTTTAGATACAGACTAGGTATCTGTTTGGGCCAAGCTACAGGCAATCTTTGTCAAGATTGAGCATTCAGCAGCTCTTACTTGGAGCAGACTAAACTTTGTTTTAGTTCTTGCCGACTGCTTCAACCTTAGAGACTTGGGATACGCAGGCAGAGATCTGAAAATCCAAGAGGCACAGTAACGAGGTGCTTTTTCCCATGCCTTTCCCTGCAGCTTTTCTATGAAATTTGCAGGAGGTTCTGTAACAGTGTGGAATGACTAGAGTATAATGGTTGCAATGTTCTCATGACTATGCAAGCTGCTTTTCATGGTCCAGCTACACTAGCGGTACAATGGAAAAGCTGTTAAGATTGAGCTGAAGATGGGGACTAGTCTTCCTAAGGAAACTAGGAAGTCTTTTTCCCACATAAAAATGTTTCAGTGGTGATGATGGGGGAGGAATAAACCAAAAATTATCCAAAATCTAACTTTCATACTTACTTACTCTTCTCTGAAAATGTGAGTTTTGATTAGAAAATTCAGCAATATGACTGTTAAGCATTGTAATTTGGATGTTTTGTATCTCATTCTTTTATATGTGGGCATGATCAATAGCTGGAATAAGTCTCTTAAAATGAAACACAGTCATCTCTTTCTGCAGAACTGATCACAGTAAATGCATTCCCTTTGAGGAAGCTGATGGTCTGATATCACCAGGCAAGAATTTCCATGAAGCATTACAATGATGTTTTCAAGATCTAGAAGTTGGAGTTGGGATATATATAATTTTTCTCCCTGAATTGATAATTAATAACATTGGTTGATTCCCCCCCCCTTTTTGGTGTGTGTGTGGGTGGTATGAGGAGGCAGATAATGTATGAGATTTTTCACTGAAAACTCAATTTGAAAGTTATCCCCCTTCTCTTCCAACCACAAACCCATGGAAAACTTTCCTTAAGGTCTGGATTTGTTCTAGTTAGTCTTACTGATCTTTGCTTTGAATTTGCTGTAGTATAACAGTGCAAAGACTTTGTGAAAGACTATCCAATTCCACTGCACACTTGGTTTGCATAGGTTTATCAAAGGGTGTACTGCAAGGTTTCCACTTGTGCTTTGCTTGTGGAGAATTAGTCCTAGAGTTCCCACTGGGAACTGAATAGCAACTAATAGCAACGGTGACTTCTAACTCAGGTATGTGGAAGATGCTGTAGTTACACTGGAAAAGCATCCTCAGGAAGTGCAGACTCTTCTCTAAGGAGTTGTGAAAATTCTGTCAACCTCAAGTAGATGGTGGAGACTGTCATCGTGTTTAGATTCTTTGGTGGTTGGTAGTACATGTATCCTGGAACTATTAATAAAGTATGCTAGGTGCTAAAGAGGAAAATGAGCCATAAAAGGGTGTTATTCATGGGGATCACTTATTTTGGGATTATCTTGAGTATGTATGTGGTAGAATGGCATGGAGAGAAAATGCAAAAGCGGAGTTGGAAGTTAAAGGAAAAGAAAGTGAAATGAAGCAGAGATGGAGCTACAGGAGACAGGCACTGCAGCATGTTGAAAGATAGCAATAGCAGAAGAGGCTCACTATTTTAGCAATGATATTAAAAGAAAAAAAGTGGAGTAGAAAAGCAGGAAAGGAAAGATTGCATACAGGAAGCTGAGAAAGCACTAAAATATGTGAAAAGGATTCAGTGAGATAGAATAGATTCCTGAAGAAGCAACTGAACAGTTTGAGAATGAATCAATATTTTTCCTTAAAATTCTGCTGAGATTAATTTTGGCTAAAATGTAGCTGTTACTTTTTGCAAGGGAGGAGGTAACAGATGGACCCAGAGAGGGTCTTGACTTTCATGTCCATACAGAATCTTTTTTTTATTTTTGTTTGTTGAAGGCATTAAAAAATACCTGTGGCAGTTTTTCCATTTCCTTTGGCTTTCATGTCTGAAGAAATATTCAAACTGGGAGAGGGGATGGGAAACTGAGCCAGGTGGCAAGCCTATTCATCACCTAGTCAGTGGTGGAAAATATTGAATGATCAAATGAAAGTGTCTTAAAATAACATGAACACAGAGACAGAAAAAAACAAGGGAAGGAATTTGTGTTAAAAGAAAACTTGCAGTTTCCCTGTCCAGTCCTAATAAAAGACTTCAACGTTCAGTGGAAGGCAGTGTATGTATCATCTACAGCTATAATTTTTTATTATTATTACTTTTTAGAGTAGTTAGAAAGTCATAAAGAAATACTTTTATCTGAAAGGCATTCAATTTGAATACTTCTATGGAAAATACCTCTTGTATGTATGTGAGTATGCCTGTATGCTATAAGTCAATGTCTCTAAATTTGACTCTGAAGAAGAAAAAAATCTCTTTGCCCATTTTTGTAAATAAAAATAATTTCTGTAAGTTACTGAATAACCTGTGAGGTGGTTTGGTAGCTCTGTCAACTTCAGAATGTAAGCCAAAACAACAGGAGAAAAAATTCTCTTTGAAATAAAGAAGCTTCAGAGCTATGAATCTTCATCAGTCTGCACGATTAAAGGGGCCATGGTTAGTTTTATTATAACCTCCTGCCTATCCCTTATTTCATAGAATCACAGAATGGTTTGGGTTGGAAGCGACCTTAAAGATCATCTAGTTCCAGCCCCCCTGCCATGGGCAGGGACACCTTTTAGGTTTCTCAAAGCCCCATCCAACCTGGCCTTGAACACTTCCAGGGATGGGGCATCTACCATCTCTCTGGGCAACCTGTTCTGTTCCAGGGCCACCCTCATAGTGAAGAATTTCTTCCTTCTATCTAACCTACATCTACCCTCTTTCAGTTTAAAGCCATTACCCCTTGTCCTATCACTACATGCCCTTGTAAAAAGTCCCTCTCCACCTTTTTTGTAGGCCTCCTTCAGGTACTGGGAGGCTTCTATAAGGTCTCCCTGGAGCCTTCTCTTCTCCAGGCTGAACAAGCCCAACTCTCTCAGCCCATCTTCATAGGAGAGGTGCTCCAGCCCTCTGATCATCTTAGTGGCCCTCCTCTGGTCGCGCTCCAACAGGTCCATGTCCTTCTTA
>NW_009216354.1:0-10564 GCF_000690835.1 Fulmarus glacialis
TGCCGCAGCAGCCCTCGCCAGGGCCTACAGGCACTCGCCCCGCCTCGGTCCACCTGAGGAACTCCTCCGCATTCCCTGTTGGTGGAAGGGGAAGCAGGGACAGGGCCAAACCTCGGCCTGGTTGTTTTTCCACTTCATGAAAATCCCACAAGAGGAGCTTGCACGCCAGGGCTGCAGTCCCTCTCCTTCCCAGAGGCAAAGAGGGAGGACCCTTCCCGGGGTTACACGTACACCTTCCCAGCATTACTGGCCTGGGCTGTCCCTGAACCTTCACCCTGCTCCCCACAGGGACAGCGAGCCTTCCCTCCCCCTGCATCCCCTCTGGAGAATCCCCCCTGCAGAAGCCATCCTGCCGCAGGGTGTGCCACAAAGGCAAGCAGGCCAGGTCACACAGCCTCTGTGCTCTCTTAAGTTTCTTTCCTCCCAAACATTGCGAATATTTAACACCACAAGCACAATATTGATGGTATCATTGAAATAAACATTCCCACTGCAACATGCCTACAAAGAAGTTCTGCCTTCCCTACCACCTTAAACAGCAAAAGCAAGTATTCTCCATTTGGAAAAAACACAAATACCATAACATTGGTTTCTAGACAGCACTTTCAAGTAGCCACACCTATGTTCCCCCAAAATATGAGAGCTTTTCTCATCATTTCACAAGAATAGAGAGTTTTAATTATGACCAATCTTTGCTTTTCCTATCTGCATGCCAGGCAACTTCTTGGGTTCTTTCTCCCCTTCTCAAAAGAGAATCCCAGATTTGGTCTTCAACATGCTCTTTACAGCACTCATTTGATCCAGTTAGTTTTCATTCTACTCTTCTTTATCACAGCATAAAAAGGATAAAAAAAGGGCTTCCCACTCTTATGTGCTTTATAAATAGCCTGAAAAAGTGTAAGTAGCTTCCAGACACTGATAACCCTTTGGGTGAAGTAGAGAATAGGTTTGCCTTTTCTCTTCCTTTCATGTCTCCAAAAAGAATGCCTCTCATGGAATAGCATGGAAATTTTTCTTTGCATTGTAATTATTTTATTTCTTTCCATCTCTTTAAATGAGCACTTTCAAGATGCCCAGTGGAGATTTTGTTTCCCTTGTAAGATGCAGAGAAATAAGGTTGTGGTCTTTTGTGTCTCAAGTGAGAGCTGTGTCTTCTCAAGTCTCTGCTTCAGCACTATCGCGTAACAATTCTTGCTGATTACAATCACCCATGCAAAGCATTTAAAGTGTTGGCAGGAAAATCAGAAGCAGGATCCCCTGCATTGCTAGTACTTATCTGTGTCGAATCCAAGAGTCTGGTTCATATCGTTAGTATTGACATTGCTGAGCAGCTCAGTGGTCTCTGGTGCTAGCTGGGGAATTTTCTAGTTGTGTTTGCTCCTGATCTACAGCAGTATATTGACTACACAAGTGCATTAGGCCAATAAGTCATTTTCACAAGGAATATTTCCATGTACATGAAATAATAAACTGCTCTGTGTCCAACCATCTACAGTTTGCATCCATTTGTTCTAAAGGAGCATTACATTAGAAGAGATGAGCAGCAGCCACTGGACTCTCCAGTTTCATTCTCTCCTGCCAGGTTTTCAGCTGTTACAGATAACACCCTTTTGAGGAACCTCCACTTCCTCTTGGGAAATGTCATCACACACATTTTCTCTTTTGCTCTGCAGGTTATAAATCCTTGGTTACCCGCATGTTACCTACCAAGCCAAATGAACCTGACACCTGTAGGATTTTTGCCCTGTGAAACCAGTAAATAGTAATACCATCTAAATTTCATAGAATTAGGGTTTTTCCCTCAAAATGAAGCAGGACTTATTCTGCCAATAAGTACAAGTCAAAGAAAGGGATTCAGAGACCTAACCACACCCTGCCTTGCCTCATGATTTGTATTTCTTGGTAGAGGGGGCTCCTCTTATTTCCCCTCCCACACATTTCTCCTGGGGATCAACTTACTGTCTGCAAACCATGGCAGTCAGCCAGTCTGTGTCAGCCTGCTGCAGTTGCCAGCTTCCCCCAGCAATTTAGGAGGGCTGGCCTTCCATGGATCACCGTTCTGATGCCTGGATTCTCAGCTGTGGCAAATAGTGCTCTTATCAGCACTGAGTATCTGTACAGCTGAACTTTGTTTCAGTAAATAACTGAGCAGAAACAGGGAGGCATGCATAACATTCATCAGAATACAAGTATTCCCACTTTTCTAAAGCAGAAATTATAAGAATTTTAATAAGAGAAGTGTTACGCAGCCTAAATATAGTTTGGGCTTTTTTCCTGAAGAAGTGCTAAGCCTCTGATTTTTAAATTTTTTTTTCTCCCCCCTAGCAGGGTTTTGAAAGCAGCAGAAACAGAGCAGTGATGCTAAAGACCTAACTTTCACTTCTGGCATGAAATGCTGTTGAGGCTTTGTTGAGTTATAGGCTTTTGAAAATTGCCATTAACCTTTTGTTCCTTGTGCTCTTCAGGTGAAATTTGCTCACATGCCAAAGAAATAATTGCACGTGAACTTTCTCAGAAAACCTCCAGGCACTCACTGCCACCACAGCAGCAACAGCCTTGTGCTGGCAATGGCTGCCTGGCTGGGAGGGCAGAGGAGGGCAGGGCAGGGCAGCAGGCAGCGAGCAAGGCCATGTCCTTCAAATTCAAATGGTTCCAGGAACACAACCTGCAATCTAAAACATAAAATTCCTCCAGCCTTGCGGTAGTTAATCTCTGAATTTAAAGGGTAAACTGTAAACTCTGAAAGTTCAGCATTCAAATTCTGGCAGTGATGTATTAGGGACCCTAGAGGTCTCAGTGTACTGACATATCATACAAGCAACTCCCCACTTTTTCCTCAAAACTGCCCCTGATTCACATCAGTTCAAGTACTAGAAAGACAGGACGTTCCAGGCTTCAACTGGGTGTGCAGTTGTAACTTGGACCTGGTGAGCAGTCTTTAATCACACACTATTTTTATTCCAGGACCAGTTTCCTCACTCATTGCATATGAAGGACAGCTAGCATCTTCCAACATCTGAATGCCTGATTTAGCAATCCAGATTACTCATTACACTTAAGCAAATTCATCTGTCAAATTCATGGGATTCAGGAAAGCTTGACGTGAACCAAAGTTGCTCTTTTGCCTTCTCTGAGCACCTCACTATGACAGCGCACAGATTTACATTTCAGATATTTGCTGCTTTTGCCCTCTCAGTTTGGCTTGACAACTCCCGAGTGCAACAGTCTAAAAGTGATATATCCAGTATGCAAAGGGTCCAAGAGAAATGGAATTAGCAAGAAAATGCCAGGAAGATGACAAGCTGCTTCTGAAGGCTCCCAATAGCTACTCAGATTTTAGTTTGATTTCTTCCCTTACGCTAGGAGTGGTGTTGACTTTCTCGGGACAAGGCAAATCACTATTACAGTAAAGTTGAAAGAAGTAGCCTGCTGATTCCAGTGCCAGGTTCATCAACTCTGAAGGCATCTGTGTTACATGTCTTCAGTGTACTGATGTCAAGGAGGAAACAAGTGTATACACGTGAAAAAGTTGAAGTGTGAGAGGGAGAGGTTTTACTGTACTGTTTCTGAAAGGTAAAGTGAAGAGCCATAGGGTAACTATGCCACCCTTTGTCCTCCCTCATCCTAATCCAATCCAGGGGGATTGGAATTCAAGAGTTAATTTGAGAAGTCTTACTCTCACTACCTCTCCCAAATAGCAGCATTGATGTTGAAGGAAGTATATAGTTACAATTTTATGCGTTTCTTCACCGGTTTAGGGAAAATGCTCAACTTAAAACATTCACATTAGTAAAGAAGTTTACCTTTCCTTTCTAATCTGCTTGTTTACAATTGGGTTTGCAGAGCTCTTCAGAAAGAGTAGCTACACAGGATAACCCAGGGTATGCCACAGTACAGGAGTACAAATGCGCTTGAAGTGTGAGATATACATAATTATAAATTCTGTTAGGAGGAAACTCTGACCATTACTCAGACATAGCCTTTGGGCATGGAATTGTAAAGCACAAATAAATGAATAAATAACGTAAAATGACGACCATGTGAGCTTTCGTAAGTGTCCAAATGCATTTTAAACTAAAATGAACTGTTCTTTAGTGAGTCCACTAATTTATTCCAGCCATCTGTGGCAGTGTAAACAAAAGCTTGTCTCCTAAACTGCTTTACAATTTTTTAGATGTAGCAAGGACCACAAGTTTCAACATGATCATCTTGGGGAAAAAAAATTAGCAAAAAGAACCCACATATTTTCACACCACAAACATCTTTTGATAATCACTATCATGCAATTCAAAGAAATACTAAAAAGTAAAACTTGTTTCTGGCATAGCATAATGTTTTCCTATTTAAAAGCCACCAAATGCTTCTTTAAAATATTTTAGGGGATGGAAAAATCTGGCGCTTTTTTTTACCCCCCTCCGGTCTCCAGCGATGACATCTGTAGACAAATCCTATATTTATTACTAAGCTTGAGAATTGCTAAATCGATATCCTGGGCTTGCACTGGTCCGAGAGTCGTTTCTCTGTATGTGCCTCAAATTATTTTCAGTCTCTTAATGTGCTTCTCATGTTGCTGGATCTTAACTACGTAGAATAGTCGCAAAATCTGAGTGTTTATAAGCTAAAAAGTATACACATTTAGCATGAGCCTTCCCTGGATAAAGGCAATTACAGATCTCAGATTAAGATGGGATTGTGGAGCATTGAACCTGGGGAAGAGGAGGCTGAAAGTACTTTAGAGGAAGAGTACGTTGGACTTAGTTTTAGAGATACTGAGCAGCCACTCGGTTACATCAGACCAAATTATCCTTTCTGGACAAAAAAGGAAATCCACTATAGGATTTGAAAATTTGAAATCACTTAGTTGCCTCTGAGACATCTCATGGTTGTGGTGGTGGAAGGGGTGTCACATCCATCTCTTTCAGCCCTGGGTGTTAGAAGCAAAGGGTGCTCCTTTCCAGACACACGCACCTCTGGGATGAGAAGAGTGAAAAATAAGTTTGTTTTGAAGGATCAGACCATTTGTGCTGAGGCCCAGTACACTGCATTATTTGCATCTTCTACATTCCCTGTGGCAGCAAGTTTCTGACAAGGTCTGCCTTTTGAATGAGACCTGGTGTGGAGCCATTTCATTGTGCAGCAGCAAAGTAGGACAAAATGATGCTGAGTTCACCCGAGATTCCTGTGGATGTCAGCTGGCTGGTGTCTCTGCAAACTGACCTTCCAGCCCTCCCTCCCCTGTGCAGAGAAGGTTTCCAAGAAGTCAGACTGCCAGTTATTGGAGAATGGGTTTACTACATACCTAACTTCTGCCAACAGCAAGTATTTCTCCATTCAGGTAAATATTAGAGGTGGTGACTTACTGCCTAGCTTATGACCGTGCAAAATTAACTGCTACTGTGCTTGCAGTTTCAAAGGGAAGTATGCAGTGAGATCAGAGGAAGATCAGCCTCCAAAATAGACAGACACCACAAATATATTCAGTGAACTATTGGTATGAATTCACCCCTTCCAACAACAGCAGGAGGATCAGCAGGAGATTTTTTTTTCAATAGGGATTCTGTAGTTGTGTTGCTTTCCAGAGATACTGACAAGGTACAAACTGGCCTCTTGAATTATTTACAAAATACTACTACTATTTACTATTGGTCTCTATAGTTGCAGCATAACTGGTTTCAACTTTGATAGCTTTTCAAATGCCTCAAAAAACAAACATTTGACAAACAAAATGGCTTCTGTTTGCTTTTTTAAATTACTATTTTGTAAAGAAAAACTGCCACCAGATTAACATCCTTGAAACAAATGAACTGTTGGTGTGTTTGGATTGTTCTTATTTAGTAGTTCAAAAAGGAACAAACAGGTTTTTGTTTTCCTAAAAGAAATACAATAACTGATGGTAACTCAATATCCCTTTAAGTAATTGCAGTTAGTCCTTTGTCTCTGCAATATGTCCATTCCTCTCATGGCTGAAATCCCAGCAATACTTGGTAATGCCCAATGATCAGCAACAGCAGTTTTAAGCTAGGTTAGTACCTTTTTAACACCTTCAGCTATGCCTTGTAACCAAACAAAAAATCTGACAGTCATTGCAGAATCTATTACTAAAGTACTAATGAAAGCACTACAAAAGAAAAACCACAGCAACTGATAGAAACTATATGCTAGCCTCATCATAAGTCAACTTGGTAGGCAGGTTTACCAGAGAAATCTTAGTTTTAACAGTAAAGGCAAAAGAATAAAGAGTTACCGTGTCTGATTGTGTAATGTGAACACTTTCCTTCTCCCTAGCATGTGTATAATGCATGACATTCCCAGAGGACTGTCTCATTGCTTGCTTAGAGAGGACGTTTTACAAATGACTTAGTTGTTTAGCTGTGTAAGAGCACATATTAGTTTTATATTAACAGACATATAGTTATTATAGTATGCAAAAACTAAAATTTTCTTTTTCATGTTACTTAAATACATACTGGGTTGCCATTAAAACAGTGAAGCTTCCTCCTTCTACCAGTGCTTTATGTAAACACTAAACAGGACTCTGCACATTTTTAACCCAATTCTTTGCATGCCTATGAGTTGCTTCCTATAGAGTTCCATTTACTTGCAAATGATTCGTTTACATTAGCCTGTAACTTCAGCAGTTGTGGCCATACACACAGTGAAATGTATTGCTCCTATTGCAAGATTTAAACACAGAGTTAAAAGGCTGTAAGTTGAAAAACATTTTCTAGTAGAGGCTACTATCTTGTCCAGGTCTTTACTGTGCTCAGTGCAACGGACCGCAACTATAACTTGGATTTTATAATAGTACTCAACAGCCATCAACACTTAACAGACACAGGTAATTAACTTGAATATTTTGTTTAAGCCAAGCAATGAAATATTGCTGGAGAAAATAATATTCTATGGTGCTTTACATTGCATAACTAATTGCCATAAGGTAACATAGTGCTTGGGCTGGAAACATGAAGTGGAAGCCCCCAGAGCACTAACCAATACACCTTTTGCTCTGTGGCGTCCAGCAAATAGGGCAAAAAGAACAAAAACTTAACTAAGTTTTCCACGGGACAGTTCAAGAAGATTTCTCTTCCCTACCTTACTATAGAGCTGACTTTTACCCAGGACCTATATACACTGCGTAGAAGAAAGCCGATTTCCAGTTACAAGTCTCAGATGTGGCTGTAGCCCCCAAATGGTATAAGATGATGGATAAAGACTATCCACAGCCTCAGTTGTTGACTGGAGAACTGATGCTCAGATAATATAAACGACTTGTAGTACATCCCTATGTCCTTGCTAAACTACTAGGCTGATGGCAAGCTAGTCATCTGTCTTGGACTGTTTTGAGCAAATTCCTGAAGCCTGTTTCACCACTTCAGGAATAGCTAACTTTACAATCAGAAACAGTTATTGCCTTCTTGGCAAGGTTGAAATGAATAGGAGAAATTAATTCCTACCCAAGGCCCTGCAAAATATGGGCAAGACATTAATTCACTGCCACCCTAGCCTAAGGTAGCAATTGTCAATAGGACAAACAGTCTGCATCATCATTTTCTCTCTAATTTAATCAAGGTCATATTAGATCACTACATCAAATCAAGCAGAGTCAATCTGATAAAAAAAAAAAATCTCTGAGCTAAACCAGTTTCCTTCTGGAAATTAACCCTTTATCACAAACATTATCAATGAATGCAGACCATCTTATTTCCACTGAAAATGACTACTGCTGTAGAACACACACAATGCTTTAAAAAATAAATCCTCTCCCTCCAAATAAAACAAGACTATATTGTCTAATCTCATGCCTAAATTTGTGGATTTTGATCAGATTCAAAAATTCAATTCTTGCTTTTATTTTTCTTTCCTCCAAAACTATTTCTTCTACCTTTCTCTTCTTCTTTACCTACAATTAACCCCATAATACCAGTCGACCTTATGACAGCTTTTCTAGACAAATATCTTGCGTACACAATGTCGTCACTTCTCTGGTCATCTATTGTTTTACATGTTTGGGAGTTTTTTTGCCATATATTATATTTAAGTCTCACACAGGAAAACAACAACTTTCATGGAATACTGAAATGTACGCCTAACAAAAATGTACTGTATTATACTGGGTGCTATTTACCTCATGCAGGGTTAGATCTTAAAAAAAAAAAAAAGATCACAGTGTGTGTGGAGCTGTCCACTTCTTACACAAAGGAGCAAAATACAAGGTTTTGTGTTTTCTTGTTAGTGGTTTTTTTTGTTTGGTTGGTTTTGGTTGTTTGGTTTGGTCTGTTGGTTTTTTGGTTGGTTGTTTTTATGTCCAGTAGAGCTCCTTCCCAAAATTTGTACGAATTATCACTTTTTTCATTGCAGCACCTACATGTCCAACATTTTACTCTAACTGCATAATGATCTATTGCTACGGCAACTTTTGACTAAACTGCATTCCACCTTCCTGCAGAATGCCTGCTGTTAGGTGGACTACAGCCACAACAGCCGGCTGGGAAAGTGTGATCTCCACCTGGCTGGGACTCATGGAGGGAAAAAGATACAGTCCTTTTAGCCCACACAGCAAATTCCTGCTTCAAACATTCCAAAAACTTGAAGGATCCCTCCCACGTGCCTCATAACACCTACATCAATAGCTTCTATAGCCAAAACATTTTTTTTAAAACTTGTCAAATACTGACAATTAGATCATATATATGCATACTTGTCATTTCACACTTATTGCAGAGAGAACCTATATCACTGTCACTGGATATATTCGCTATAAGCCTGAAAGGAACAGAATATCATAGCATTTTAAAGGCCTTTTTATTTTTTATTCTTTTTCTCAATCACAGAAGAAATTAATCATCATCGTATAAATAAAGCTATTGTAAATACCAAAGTCAATGGAGCTATGACAATTAAGATTGACTAAGGAGCTCCCCCACACACACACAGCCAGACCTGCAGTTGAACCACGTTGTAACAGACTGGCTGGCCCATCTGTTTGTTACGCTTGTTTGTTATTCTCCCATCGTATACTTAAACTGTCAGCTCTGGTTTTGGGTTATATGCTTTGCAAGTACATACCAGCCATTTAAAGATGATGAGCTCCCCCAACCCCCATTAAAGCCATGGTAACACAATTTGCCTTGGATCTGATTTTGCACTGCTTGAGTAATGTGACGCTGAGCAAGCACTACTCACTACAGCTGTAGGTTGTGATCTTGTGAGGGGCAAGCCTTGGTACCAGCAGGATGAATTTGAAAGGATGCAGAGTCTGGCAGAGAGAGACATAGCTGGCTTTGCTTCTTCCAGTAACACTTTTTTCCTTTTAAGTCTGTACCTCCATCTCATCCTACTTCCACAGAATAAAATGAAGAGGGGAGTAGTAGACTAGAAATATTTATAACTAAGTGCAACCTCAAAGTGTTTTAGAATAGGAATAATATGCTTGGGATAACTGCTCTAAGTTCTATATAGATCTGTGAATTTTGGTAAGCTGTATTGAAGGGTTTCTTTTTTTCCTTTAAGGTTGAAATAAAGCACTCCTCAACAAAACCAAAAATGCATAGAATCCCTTTGGCCAAAAGATACTTGGATGGAGGAAAACATGGTTTGCCATTTAAAATTTCTACAACTTAATTTATTTTTTAATACAGAATTTAGGGCTCTATATGTGGATTGTGAATTTTAATTTCAAAATCAGTTATGTTATTTTTGCTATCTACCAACTATAAGATGCTATATTTTACCACCAAGCTACTATAATGAACCACTAGTTTAAGATTTGAAAATCTGTATATACCTATGAATTTGTAATTCCCTTCTGCCCATGGTTGAAGGGATTTTTTTTTTTTCCAAAGCATATCTGGATTTGATGGATGGAATTGGCTGGATGGTTACACTCAAAGAGTTGCAATCAACAGCTTGATGTCTAACTGGAGACCAGTGACGAGTGGCGTTCCTCAGGGGTCAGTATTGGGACCAGCGCTGTTTAACATCTTTGTTGGCGATATGGACAGTGGGATTAAGTGCACTCTCAGCAAGTTTGCTGACACCACCAAGCTCTGTGGTGCAGTTGACACGCTGGAAGGAAGGGATACCATCCAGAGGGACATTGACAGGCTTGAGAGGTGGGCCTATGTGAACCTCATGAAGTTCAACAAGGACAAGTGTAAGGTCCTGCACATGGGTCAGGGCAATCCCAAGCATAAATACAGGCTGGGCGGAGAATGGATTGAGAGCAGCCCTGAGGAGAAGGACTTGGGGGTGTTGGCTGATGAGAAACTCAACATGACCCGGCAATGTGCGCTTGCAGCCCAGAAAGCCAACCGTATCCTGGGCTGCATCAAAAGAAGTGTGACCAGCAGGTCGAGGGAGGTGATTCTCCCCCTCTACTCCGCTCTCGTGTGACCCCACCTGGAGTACTGCATTCAGCTGTGGCATCCCCAACCTAAGAAGGACATGGACCTGTTGGAGCGAGTCCAGAGGAGGGCCACAAAGATGATCAGAGGGCTGGAGCACCTCTCCTATGAAGACAGGTTGAGAGAGTTGGGGTTGTTCAGCCTGGAGAAGAGAAGGCTCC
>NW_009216354.1:10791-18845 GCF_000690835.1 Fulmarus glacialis
AACAGGGTCGAGTGGAAGGTGTCCCTGCCCATGGCAGGGGGCTTGGAACTAGATGATTCCAACCCAAACCATTCTATGATTCTATGATCTGATATTGCAGAAAGTCTGTCTAGGTGTTTGATGACAATTAGCTAGAAAATTAGCCTGCTAGAAATGTTATTCATCAAAATACCATTGAGTCCTGGAAAGATTGCAAACCTCTGTTGGAAAGTTTCTCAGAGGCAGGCTACTCGGTTGCATCAGGTTTAAATTACATAGAGTATTGATTAAAGTCTTTCTCAATTAACTATTGCCAACTTAAAAGGTAAACCAGACCATTCATGTGCCTGTTCTTTTAGGAACATTTAGGGCCAGATTCTTGACTATATTAGGGCTCAGTTGTACTGCTCCACAGCAGCCCAGAGAGGCTGCTAAGGTAATGGTTGCTATTCTACCCTGACCCTGCAAGCCTGAAAACATGGGTGAGATTTCCCCATGGCTCAAATTTTCTGCTGACATAGTGCCCATCGGCTGTGCCTTGCCTCATTTGTAGCAGCAGAAAAGGAGGCAAAGAATAGCATTTATACACAAGCTTAGCATCAGGGAAATGAGGATTAAAGCTTCTTCTGCAACTTCTTCTTTCAGGACTATAGTATGTGCTTTGCATTCTCCAATTTAAACATATCTTGTTTAGAAAGTATTTAACTTTTGTATATCAAAAAATTCTTAAGTCTGCCAACATCATTATCTGATGTTCTGTTTACTGAAGGTCATTATCTGTGATATCTGCTGTTTGCAAACTGTGCATGTTCATAAATCAAGGCATTCATCGATGGAACTTTGAGGGGTTAATTTTGCCTAGTCATCTATAATTACCTGCAGCCAAGCTCTGTATCTTCCAGTGAAGAAGCCTTTAACCATCCCAAGCAGGGGGGCAAATAGTTTCTCCTCAGATGAGAAAGTTGTTGCATATAGCATGAGTCCACAGAGATTACTTGAGCCATCTTTCTGGATGACTTCAGATAGCCCTTGACTACACAGTCAGGTCCCACCAACTTCAAGGAGTGCTTAGAAGGATGTGCTGTATGAAAGGAGTTGAGAATGTAATCAAGATGGATATAACCATTGCTATATCATGAATGGTTCTGTTAAGTAACCACTGAAACAGTCAGTTAGAAGGAAGGGTACATCTCTAACCTTAAGAGCAGTAAATGGAGTTTTTAAACCCAAAATACAGTTTTAGTCAACAATTTCAAGACAGGCAATAGCAACACATGCTCGTTACAACACTTTCTCAGAAAGCCTATGCACCCAGGGCTGGGACCAGCAAGCCCAAGGTGTTGACAGAAGCCTACTCATGGGACAGACGAAGATGTACACACAGCAGAAGCTAAACTCTTATCTCTCAAAAGAGACCTATAAACTACCTACAAAGTCATAAACAGACTCTGGACCCATTTATATTACTGATAACTTCACTGAAGACAGAATCAATTCAATTTGTTTCCTTGTTTTGATTATATAGAACAGCATGTGTAGTTTCTTCTAAACCAATGTGTATCTGAAGTTCATCATATCTAAACTTCAAGGATTTGCATTTCTTCCGTAAAAGGTGATAGTGATACGAAATACAAAGAGTGAAGAAAAGTACTCAAAATATGAGCCTATTTGGGCCAAGTTTTAATATTGTAATACCTTGATTCCTACTTGAGTAACTGAGCATCTGAAGTTTCTACAATACAGATACCACTTCTCTTACCAGTGTACACTCCACAGTAGGGTTTGTGGGATTGCCCTCCCTCCCCCCCCTTTTATGGCTTTATAAATGGTCTGTACCTCATGTTCAGAACACTGATATCCTAAATCAAACTATTTAGTCACAGGACACATCAGCAACATTAAGCCATTACATCTACTTGTGCTCTTCCTACCTCCACACTAATGGAGCCATAGGATGTTTTACAAAGAAAGAAGTGTGGGAGGATGTATAAATAACCAGAGTGTGCCTTATGTTTTTCTTCTCAATTCTCTTCTAACTCTTTGCTACAGGCTGTCACGCCTCCCCTTCCCCTTTTCGTTCTGTTTTTACTATCTCTGAAAGTTAGTCAGACCTTTTTTGAAGTGCCACAAGCATACCCCTGGGGCTGCGCATGCTTCTTTGGTCTAAGCTTCTTCCTTTAATACACTTTTCCCCTTATTTTGTTATCCCCTCCCCTTGTTCTTCTACCACCTGTTCTTCATCATCTTTTCTCACTTGCCCTTTTTACCATGTGGAGCTTTTGCTTTTAACTCTGTCACAGCATCAGGAGCCTTTTTTTCTTATTTCTCTGTGATGAACAGTTTACATTTGAGTATAAACTCAGTCTAGTCTTGTTATTTTTCAAGCATACTATGGCTGCATTTGTAGCATTTATTTTAGTAAATAATAGGTCTGCAGGACACAAAACAGACTTTTAAACCAAAGTAAATCTAAAGATGTTAAGGAGAACAGTCACCTGTCTGATTCATCCTGAGTCTTAGGGGATGGTCTATATATGTTATGAGTTGGAATTATCCTCCTGCTTGGAGAAAAGCCAGAGCACTGGAAAAGAGAGAGGGGAAAAAGGAGGAAAAAAAAA
Source organism: Fulmarus glacialis (assembly GCF_000690835.1). NCBI lineage: Eukaryota > Metazoa > Chordata > Aves > Procellariiformes > Procellariidae > Fulmarus > Fulmarus glacialis. The sequence continues at coordinate 13,389 of NW_009216354.1, forward strand.
AACCTTATAACCAAACATCCTTCTGATAAAGATACTTTAGATATAATGGAATTAATCAAATAGCAATGTGGGATGCATTGTGGTCCTTTCCACCCAGTTTATTTTAGGTGGCTTCAGAGTTTCCAGGTAATTATGGAAAAAAGGAAATACGCTAGCAGGGGGAAATATTTTTTCTTTTCCCACCTCTGTGGATGAGCATTAAGAAGTATTTCTTCCATATCAAGTTACTCTATGTTGCATTTCACCTCACAGTAGCTTGAGTGCTGTAGCAGGCTGTGAAGTTAACGTAGTGTAAGATATGATGAACTTCTTTTGCTCCATGGGGAACTACAACAATATGTGCTAAATTGTTGTTAAAAACATATGAATTTTGAGCATCTGTAGGACTGCCTTCCTTGTGAGCAGGATGGCTTGCATGTTTCTTATTATTACATGTACAGAAAAGAGTGAACTAGTCCTTTCTTTAGTAAAAGGAGGATAATGAAGAAAGCTAAAGCGATTAGGATGTAAAGTTCAGTGGCCAGTAGTTCAGCAGTTGAAAGTCAGTCTCTGGCAAAATCAGGGCAAATCAATACTAATTAAGAATTTGGCCCAATATTGGCAGGCAGAACCAGAAAATAAAGCCAAAAGGCAGACTCATCAAAGGGACTTTCAGATACAAATAATAATCTTCATAACTTTAAAAGGAGAATAACTGTGACAAATAGGGATAGGCACACAGGGGTACTGTTTGGTACAGAACAGAACAGGTGACTTCTTTCTAGTTCCTCAAAAAACATAACAGTGTAAATACTAGTGAAGTGTGGCGGGAAACATTTTTTTTTAATGACCTTTATGTTACATGCATGATAGAAAAATCATTACTACACTCTAATCAAAGGAAAGTTGAAAAAGTGAAATCCCAGACTCTTTAAATCAGTTGCAAAACTCACCTCTGTAATGAAGTTCTTTAAATCAGTAAGATTTCAGCAGAAACTAAAGAATTGATTAGGGACATCCTAACATCGTAGCATAGACCTGTTATTCCTTCTAGTGACTCTTCACATTGAAAAAAGCCTTTGATCCAGCAAGGACCTGTTCCTCCTCACCCTGAGCTCTATAAGCTTTTTGTTCCTGCTAGGCACTAATTGATTTCATTGAGAGCAGGTGATCTTAAATTAAGCAAATTTAGCTCAAATTCATGATCATATATGCAAATGCTTATCGGAAGTAGCAACTGTTTCAGAATGCAGATTTGCTCTAACTTCACCCTCTCCTGGGGTAGAGTAGATGATATGACAGAAAAGGGAGCTTCAGCAATTTTTTAGTAATTTGACCATTATACAGGAGGATAAGATAGATCCTGACCCTCTGTGCTTTCCCCTTACAGTCTGCCCTTTGATCTAAGGGACCGTGGTTCAGAGGCTTGCAGGCAATACAGAGCTTGCATGCAATGAGCATGCAATACAGCAGCTGCATATTCCTGACTCATCACCTTTAAAGCAAGTGTAGGCAGCATTAGGACAGACACAGGTAACTGTGGAAGTTTCCACCACTGTGAGCCAGGTGAACACTGTACAGCTGTTCTTTATGTGTTATTCCCAAACTCTGTCCCCAGAACCCAATGGAATAATGTGGATCACGGTATCCCTTAATGGTTTTACAGAGAGGTAGCACCCGTTGACTCTTCCTGCATCTTCTTATGATCTTCATACTCCTCATTCATTGAATTAGATGACATGATGGGACCCATCATACTTTACTTCCCCTTCTATGTCTGTCTTTCAACTCTATAAACAACATCTGAGTCCCTGTTTGCCATCTTTGTAATATAATAAATAAGACTTAAGTGTGAAACATTTTTAAGAATGGCAAGAAGACGATTTTATTTCATGCAACATAGCATGAATTATTTTACCAACTGCTTCTTGTAATCTCATGATTTGGCCGTGGTTGCACTTGTGTAACCTGTACACCATGATACCAGAAACATCCACTTTTTTTACTCTTGATGCTCTCATTGAGAGAGCATGCGATCACTCAAAATTCCATATGTAGACTGGGAAGAGAGCCCTTATAAATGTTATTCTTAGGGGGGAGTTTTATTTTTAGATACTGCATAACGTGGTATTTTATAGGCAATTGTCTTCAAGTCCATGGGATTTCAGAACCACTCTGCCTTGCCTTCCGTCTGCCCGTCCGCCAAAGGATTTCCATGTGGCAGGCAATTGAGAAGGTTTCAATAAATAATTAGGAGTGGCCCCTTGTGCCAGCACTTTTCCTGCATTTTATTTTTTCATTTAAAGAATATTACAGATACACTATCAAGGAATGACACTGTTCGTCTGGTATCTTTGGCATAAACAGACAATGTGAATTAAGGCTTTCTAATAAATGCTATAAAATGGATTTCTTGAGCAGAATAATGTGTTATCTATGGGTAATTTCCCATGAAAGTAGAGACTATAATTCTGATTAGACATGGATATTATCTTTTCCGGTATGTTTCTGTCAATGCACTGATTCAGCAACCGTTTAGACCCCAAGGTCAGGGCTGTTCATAAGTCCCATCGATTTCAAAGTTGAATGTCTGCCCAAGATTAAACGCAAAGAGGAATGCTTTCCTAAATCAATTTGTTTAAGTCTGTATGTAAGTGTTCTGTTGAATCAGGGCCTAAAGTCAGCAACAAATCAGGAAAGATAATAACTTTGGGCCAAATATGTGTATTACTAGCCAAAACGCATATAATGAGACAAGGAACATCATTGTTACGTGGATTTGAACCGAGATCCCCAAATGTATAAGCTAACCAGATCTTTAACTTTGATTTCTTTTGGAGCTCTTAGCTTAAATCTAAATGGTGAGACAGAATGTGCCGGTACACATTCAGGTGGCCTTTGCTTGTCTTCTGCCCTGCATCTGGATCTACCTCCTGGAGAAGTCACAACATTAGCAGGAAGGACAGTGCCTGCCTGAGTTTTATCTTGCTGGGATAGTACAGAAGATATACCTAAACTCCACAGCTGGGAAGGGCTCTGCACTCCACAAGCTCAGGGTTGAAATCTTTAGTTCTGTGCAGTGTCTTCAAACAGAAGTTTATTTTCAGTTTCTGTATAAAGCAAGTAGAAAGTCATCTTAAGAAACACAGGACATTATGAATTTGACAGAGCACAATGTAGATCAAAATGGTTTTAATCATTACCCCCTGTTTTAATTTCTGCTTGACACATTATCTCTATTGTCCTTCTACAAGTCTCTCTTTTGAATGAAATATTAAAGGTGAGTCACAGCTGAATATATATGCAGTCTAGAAGGAAAATGTCTTTGAACTATTTGAAATTATTTATTGTCTGCATTTCTTTATGAATATTTATTTGCCATAGTGAAAGCAATTCAATAAAGAGAAAACATGAGGACCAGTTAACCGAACATTTGCATACTCTAACGGTTAAAAAAAGGGAAAGAAAAATAATATGGTGCATTAGAATGGTGTTAATGCTGTGGTTCTCCTATTTCCTGTAGTTAATTCCAAATATTGCATGTGTAAGAGCAAAAAGCTAAGGCCAAGACTCGTAGGAATTCAGATCCTGAAGAGGAGATGTATAAATATCCTACAAATAAATGTCCCTAACCTTTATGTATTCCCATTCAGAAGGAAGTAAACATGTTTGTAGGGGTATTTTCAAGGCCAAGGTGGAGTCTATCATTTTGTTTCCATACTACTTCAGGTAGCTGGCTATGAAAGCTTCCTTTTTGCAACAAGCACCCATAATCTAAGTCCTCATCTTGTCAGGACCAGAGATCACTCATTCCCTGACACTCCTCAGAGAAGAAGCAGGTATACGTGGCTATCAAAAGGACATGTGAGCACACTGATATTTTGCCATGTAAAACCTTTTGTATTTAAGCATGGCTACATGTACCAAAACCAAGATCACACACACAGCAGAGATGCTGCTTTCCTTTACTCCTCAGTGGAGGAGCAGAGTTTTTCATGGTATGTGCCCTCATTTCACCCTGCTTGAATTAATTTAATCGACCAAAAAGCACCATGCGTTAGACTTGGAATGAACTTTGTTCTGCAGAGCTTCTTAGCGATATTCTGATACCCAGTCACAGATGGGGCCTTGACAGATTTTGTACTGATTTTCATGATTCCTTTTTTCTTTATATTTTTTTAGGCAGGATTGTCACTGCTTGAGAATTCAAATGCAAATGGAGATGTTCACAGGCACTGTTTCATAAGGAAGCTCAGCTGGTTGGTTTTTAGAGCTCATAAACTGCATAGTACACCACATACAGTATTTGGAAAAGGATAAACTCAATATAATTCTAGAGAAGGGTGGTTACAGTAGTAAAACACAGACTTTGGACAAATACATAAATTCTCTATGCCTCAATTTTCATTTATTTGGAGCAAGAATAATAATAATAATATTTATTTATAGTAATAATTATCATTATTATCTACCTGAAAGCTAGCTGTGAGGCTAATTCATTAATATTTTCAAATTACTTCATGATCCTCAACTAGAATTTGCCCTGAAAGTACTAAATATTGTAATTTGCTCTGTATGCCTGTTTCATTTTGCTCTGGAGAAAACCACACTTAATGTATTGCTCTCTTTACATTTGTCTACATACCACATTCTAAAATTCTAGCTGTTGAGCTTTTCTAGAAGTTAATAACAGGCACATTTTACATTACTGTATTTTTTGCTTATTTCTCCCTCTTTTGTCATAGCATTTTACCCCCACCTAGATATCATGATACCTGATCTGGGGGTTTGTTACTGTTTGTACAAGTACATAAGTTGAGACGTACACTTGCTATTTACTTCCTTGCCTGAATTTGGAGTGACGGTGTAACCACACATTGGTTCTCTGAGGTCAGAGCTCTCTTGACATACTGTTTTAAATGTAGTGTGAGTAATCGGGGAGTTTCTTTGAGTTAGACGTAGTTAGAAGCTACCACATATTACATGCCTGATTATGTCTGTAGGTATCTCAAAAGTTTCTTCTTCTGGCAGTTTACCAGGTCCTCCATTTATTGGTGAAAGTGTATCAGTTATTCACTATTGAAGATACCCAGATCCATTTCCTCTGGTTGTTATCTGCTGGATAGCTAGACTCTAATGGCTAAAATCTACATCTACCAACATAAAAGCCACAGGATATGACACTGGTATCTTGTGGTTCCAATCAGCCTCCTGGTATTATAGCAGTCCTTTTTATTTAACTGTATTTCTACTGAGCTCAGCCTGCTCGAGTCACGCTAGCTGTTCTACAAAGCATCTGCGTTATATATTGTGATAATTGAAAAATCAACACAGCCTGGAGGCAGCGACACAACGGGACAGGAGTGGGCTGGGGCGTAACTCAGAAGAACAAGACAGGCAGGCAGCAACAGGCAGGGCGAAGCCGGCCCCAGCAGTGTCTCCGCCAGCAGTCGAGCTGGGTCAGGTGTCCGAGCTGGG
>NW_009216355.1:0-12275 GCF_000690835.1 Fulmarus glacialis
GTCTCTCAGGTGTGTCAACCGCACCACTCTGCTTCGTGTCATCTGCAAATTTGCTGAGGGTGTGCTCGATCCCACTATGTCATTGATGAAGATATTAAGCAATACTGGTCCCAATACGGACCCCTGCGGGACACCGCTTGTCACCGATCTGCATCTGGACATTGAGCCGTTGACCACTACCCTCTGGATGCGTCCATCCAACCAATTCTTCACCCACTTGACAGTCCAACCATCAAATCCATATCTGTCCTGTTTAGAGAGAAGGATGTTGTGGGGGACCGTGTCAAAGGCCTTACAGAGGTTCAGATAGACAACATCTGTAGCCCTTCCCATGTTCACTGATGTAGTCACTCCATCATAGAAGGCCACTAGGTTGGTCAGGCAGGACTTGCCCTTGGTGAAACCATGCTGGCTGTCTCGAATCACCTCCCTGTCCTCCATGTGCCTTAGCATAGTTTCCAGGAGGATCTCTTCCATGCCTGGCTATGAGGAAATGTGGATCTGCTGGGATGGGAGACAAGGCACTGTTTCCTGGGATTGATCCCAATACGAGAGATTACGTCCCTGACAATTTAACACAACCTTAATTGTAAAACGGGGCTCCTTCCAGCCCCTTGGGGGGGGGAAGAAGTGGCTGCGAAACCTGTGGAGGTGCTCACTACACCTACCCTGACAGATATTTTTGATCTTACCACCCATTCCCCAATGATTTGACATCAATACTCATGATGTCTACCAGTGTGCAGGCCTATATTTCAGGCATGCAATCAACAACTGCTACTGCCTAGGAAATAGTAAGAAGTCTTGTTCTTATGCCACTGCTCCCCCATTCCTTCCTCTGCCAAAATCTAATCAATCCTTGCAGCCTCTACTAGCCTGAACCCTAGACCTAATACTTAAAACCCCCTAACTCTAAAAGCAAGAAATAGTCAGAGGAGTGGTTGCTAACTCTCTTAAATACAGCTTAGCAGCTCCCAGGAAGCCCTGTTGTACCAGAAGAGTGGCAGGGAAGTCGAGGGTGAATGAATGCTTCCAGGTTTTGTCAAATCTGAATGAGAATCTAAAGTCTAGCTGAAAATCAGGGATTATGGGTTGGGTTTCGCCTAAAAATGTTTGGAGATAGTTTCAACCTTCTTTCCCTTAACAGTGCAATCTGCCAGGTGTCTGTGTAGGCTGGACTTTTTTTAGTTCCAGGTCATGAGAGGGTCATACAGTCATGGCTTGTGGAGGGAAGGAGCATGGCATAAGTAGATTGTAAAGTCTGGTGTGCAGGCTGGTTGTGGATAATGGTGTACAAAGTGTGCGAGGGGTTGTAAAGGGGTTTTTCATGTGACTTCTTGACTGCATGGGGGGAGGATATTACACTTCATGTAAGAAGTAAGAGAAAGTAGTACTAAATATGGAATTGAGCCTTTTTTTATGAAGACACATCTTTGGAGAGGTCTTTGATGCATCTGTGTCTGGATAGGGCTGCTAGTCAAGAAGTGCACTTGAAGGAATTAAGTAGTTTCTGACTATTTTGTTGACCAGTTCTGGGAGGTTCTCCAGACTGCTTGGGGAACTTGGCTGGGGTTTTTGGTGCATGGGGTGGAAGGAGTAGGGAGGTATTTGGATTTTCAAAATGGGTGGCAGATCAAGTCAATGACGAGGATGGGTCAGCTGAGAAAGCTTTTGGCTAAGACCTTCAGGTGTGACCTGAAAGGAGCAGCTTGATTTATGGCTAGTTAGAAAAGGGATATATGTAAGGTACAAGAATTGGAAGTTCTGCCTGGCTGTGAACTGTGATCCACAAGAACTGAAGAGCGGGGGGGTGGGTTCGCTTCACTGGCGCTTCCTGTGTAAGTATCTACAGGCCTTGCTAATGTCTTAGAGTAGTGGTATGTGGTAGAGAGCTGCTAAACAGGTTTCCCTCTGTGCTGGTTGGCTGTGAATGAGGGTGTCAATAAAATCAGAGGGCTTAAGAGCAGTTTGTCTTCACTGCAGATGCTGTTGGGGTAGTTTAACAATTGACACCCTGATAGAGAATAGAAGAAAGGAAGGGATGTGTACCAGGTTCAGTCAGTCATAGACTGAACCAAAGAATAGACATAGTACCTGGTTGCCTAAGGCAGCAGTTTATAGGGACTATCAAACAATCTAGCTTACTTATGTGTAAAGAAACAAGATTTTCAGACTGAAAACCTAATCTCTACCTCTTGCCTTGCCGTTGCTGCTGACATAAAGGTTGAATATATGGGTTACAGCTGTGCAGATAGCCCCTCTCAGAAGAAATCACAGCTCCTGTATTCTCTCCTATCCATGGCTTTTTCAGGAACAGAAAGCCTTGCAATGTGAGATTTTCCTTATACCATCTTCACTCCCTGGCCCCTTTCCCCTCTCTGTGCCTCAGCAATATGCTGAAATTTACCTCTTCTGTAATAGAGGAAGAAATAGGAGCAGCCTCGGAGGGAGAGGGGTATCAAGAACAGAAAAACAGATGGATGGAGGAAAGGATGAGGAAGAAAGGGAACACAAAATAATTTCCAACTGTACTTAATTTTCTGAAGGTGGATGGAAGGAGTGGTGCCCAGTTAGATATGGAAAATACATACATCAACGTGCATTTTGAGAGAGAGCAGTTACAGCTTTACCCTCTTATCTTTTCTCTTTGAACTATCCTTTTGTCCCACTCTATATTTAGCAGATGCGATGTGGCAAGTGCTAGAAGAGGAGCTGTTACTTATCATGTAAGCCCAGAACATGCTTCAGCCCTCTTATGGGCATGTGACCAAGTACCTAGAAGTGTATCACACAGATCCCTTCCCACTTACTCCTACCTATTGTTAGAAGAGAGAAATTTCCTTCAGAGAGACTATCATTATTTAGTGATTTACAAATAATGATACCTGATTTTTTTTAAAAGACTAATTATAGCTGCAATATGACACTCCTACATTCTGAGTAGCATATCACTGTATTATCTGGTAGTTTTGGGTAAATATTGAACATTTAATGACTGCTATTCCAGAGTTTGTGGACAAAGCAAATACACTTTTATGGCCTAATTCTTTTCTAATTTCTCTGCATATAGCCCAGGATTTGGTTCCGATCTACCTCCACTTTACTGATGGCATTCAGGTGTAATGAATGACATGCAGAGAACAGCGATTCAAAAGATCAGTTTTCAGTTTGGATCCTTGTTTGATTCGCCATTATTACTATAGTTCTTACATTTTTGTGTCACTTGAATGTGTCCATTATCATAAGTTTTACTCTTGATTTATGCTAGTTTAAGCAGAATGATAATAGAGGTCACAAAGGTTGAATTAAACAGTCTAGCTGTACTGTACAGTTTACTTTATTTTGGTTCAACAACAATAAGGGAGCATTCACAGTGATAATTTTTTTTTTTTTTTGTACCTGCTGATCTCTACTTTTAATCATCATTCAGGAATATAGTTTTCATGCAAGTGTCCCCAAGCTGCTACTCTGTTGACTGCTGAAATCTGAACACATCTGCTAGACTATGGTTTCTGAAAGTAGGGTAAATATTGTGAATTTTAAACTTCTTGAGGCCTGAGAGTGCTACTCAGACATGGAAGCTGCTCGAGATATTGGTACCTCTGTAATACTACTAGCAAAACATAGGTGCTTACCAATGCTTAGATGTCTTGTGTGACAAAGCTTTCTGTAGATTGACCTCAATTTATCTGTCTAAATTCTGCTTAAACTGCCCTTCAGATACCTGCGTCTTTTCTTTGACTCTTTAACCAATTTTTGCCTCATCTGGTCAATGAAAGTAGTAATATTTTTCTTTTTTACAGGATAATTAGTGTTTGTCTAATCTGCAGGTAGTCTGGTAAGACAGGTCATATGAATACTTTGACAGCTAATGATAAGGACAGTAATGTAATTTTATGCAAGAACAGACAAGACTGGACGGGTGAAGAGTCTGGTCAAAAATTGTACAGGGTATTTATGTGATACTGAAAATAGTTCTTGCACACCTTTTTATTATTTCCAAATTGTAACAAGAAAAATCTTGTTTCTTTTACCATGGCTAGTGGAAGCCTTTTCAGAAAACTTTTTTTTTTCCTTTTTTTTCCTGGATAATAATGCATCATTTAGCATAGGAAGTTGGTTCAAATACATTAAAGTTGTTTATCAGCCCAAACATTCCAGGAAACAATTATCACTTAGGGAGCATTTTCCTCACTGACTTGCAGAACGGAGTCACTTCCCAAGTATATCCTACTCAGGAAGCAATACCAGGTAGCTCAAATGAATTTGTGTTTCATTTGAAGGAAGAAGCAAATGATTCAAAGCAAACCTGATCAGTCTGATGTATTTACAGTCAATCATTTAGAATCCATTTTAGAAGAAAGGAAAGGGCAGATAACAACTGTAGTGAGGTTGTTGACTTGGAAAAGTGGATGCTAATGTAAAGCAAGTGATGGCCTTTATTTACTAGATGAACATCAGTACATGATACTTTTCTTTAGTTCTTTGTTCTGTCTTCTTTTTCTCTTTCTTCCTCTACTTCACAAAGGAACTCAAATACAAATTTTAGTTGAAACACAATGTTTCTTTTAAATCCAAGATTGTAATTATCAGCAAATAAAACAATGAGATTTTGTTCTGATGTAGTAAGTGGGTAGACAATGAGCAAGAAAAGCAAAATGCTTTTTCTGAGAACTGGAACATAAAATTCATATGAGCTCATGATGGATAGACCTCTATTCTCAGGAGATGCTCTGTGCTTTAGTGGGAACCCATGACCGCTTTCCTAAGGGTTGGCCAAGTGCCCAGTAGGAAAACCAACTTTTTAACTATTACATCCTGTACTCATTTGCAAGCCATCAAAATATTTCATTTTAAATTTAGGGTAAGTGAACATCTGCTACAAATAGTCCTGCAGGTAGAGACTTCATAGTTCTTCATTATCTTACACATTTCTAAGACAAATAATGTTCAACTAATGTTCCACACTATCATTGTAATTAAAGCTTCTTGGAAAAGAAAAAGGGGAAGAATGTTTTGTGAGAAAATATAGTTGTCAGAAAATCCAGAGAAACCCTAGAAGTTCCTACTGAAAATTAGCCAGCTAAACAAAATGATCTTTCTATAAGACAGTTGGATTTCAAAAATTATAAAAAGATATTGTCCATCTTTCTAAAGTCTACTTTGTCACTTTGTTCCTTTTAAATGGTCAGCACCAGCTTGCAAAACATGAGCTTTAATTGTTGCTCAAGAAAAGAACAGCCAATGGCTCTAATGAGTTGCTTCAGTGACCCTTCAGTAATGTGGTCTGATTTGATCTCAAAGATCAAAAAGTTTCATTGCTTCCAGAAGACTGAAAACCCTTTGCTCATACAGAGGCAGCCCTCCATGAAACTTTCAGCAAGTTCATTTGACTTTAGCCTCGGGTCCGCCACTTCAGAGTCGCCATTCCTTGACATCCTGGCAGCATGTTGCTCTGGCCAAACTCCAGCTCCCTTCTTGGCTGGCTTTCACAACAGCAGCTGCTTGGACCATGCCATCTACCAGCCAGCCGTTCTCCTAGGTTTTCATTCTGCCCATGTTGTCTCTTTCCTCGGTTTTTCTTTCAACCCTTTCCTTAACCTTCATTTAACTAAACCTAGTTTTATAACTGTAAAAGAACAGTTAAGATCAGTCCTGTTATCCTTTACTGTGCATGTCTGTAGCTAAGCCTGGAGAAGATAATTTTCTAAAGTGGCACTGCAGCAAATACAAAACTGTTCTGCTTAGTAGACTATTATCACTTGTTTAATCTTTGATTGTTTTTTAAATAGTAAAGCCATCTATGCCTCTGACTTACGAGCATGTTTTGATACAAGTAAGATTCCCGCCCCTCCCTCCAGAATGCACTTTCTCCTACAGTACAATGCAAGGCAAGGTGGATAAAAACCTTGACTTGAGCATTACTGTGCTTGTATTTATGTGATGCCGTAATTAATTTTGAATACCTACCTCTCTTAAAGTACATAAAGAATGAATTTATGGACATAAAACTTCGAAACTTCCCACTGAAAGAATTTATTTTAAAACAATAGCCAATTTATCTTTGAACGTATGTAAGTACAGAGGAAAAGAGGGAAGAGACGGCAGAAGCATTTTGCGTTGACTAGAGATGCCTTGCAGAGTGGAACAGACTGTCCTGTAACACAGTTCTCCAAGTACCAGTCAGCTTTTTTGGTTCCACATTGTTTCCAACTCAGTTTGGGCTGCTGTCTGGATCTAAATCTAATCCTGTCCTTTAAATTCCCCTAAGTTTTGAAATAAGGGGGAATATTTGGCAAGAACCACTCTTGGCAATTTAACAACAGCACAGCAGTAGCATACAGTTGGTTTTGTATCTGCTGGGCTATGCAAAAGGGCACAGTCAGACCTGCTCTGAGAATTTTCAGATGTAGCCTTTAAAAGATTTTTTTTTCAAATTTCACTTAAGCACAGTCAAATGCTGGCCATTACAACTACATCATGGTTTACATAGCTATACCTTATGAAAATATTCAGTGAAGCCACTACTTGATGTACTTCTGAAATCAACGGGGAAACGGAAGAGATTTTCTGTTTACTGTTTTCCTTGTCTGATGCAGAAATAGAGTCTAGCTGCCAATACTGAGGCCTGGGCCCATCTGCTAAAAGATAGAGATCATTTTTCAGAAGGGAAAATTTCCTCAGTATCCAGGAGGTTAAGGCTCCTCCTCTGTCTTGTGTTTATAAGGAGTTTCTTTATGTTCTGGTACTTTTCACATTGCTGAGTGTTTCAGGTTAGTAGAAACTAATTCCGTGTTGAACTAGAGCGTGTCTTTTAGAAAACCATCTATGTTTAATTTGAAAAAAAAAAAGTCATTTATTCCAACAGGAGCCTATCCCTAGTCTTTAAGAACCAAACAAACAAACAAAACAAGCTTTATTTCTGGCTTGAAATGGTCTGTTTTGAGTCCTATTCATAGTATCTCCTTATAACTTTATGAGGGTGAAATACTTTTTATCCTATTTCTATTTCCTGGCCAGTACTCACAGGATGGACTAAGTTGCCCCTTCAACTGGTTTTGGTTACGCTAGACAGGTTGCACTCCTAGGATCTAACATTATTGCCTGTAGTTCTTCTGATTATCAGTTACTCCTATTCCCCTTTTCAAAACTGTCTTCATGTTATCAGGACCCTCCTTGGAGTCTGGACATCAGATCTGGACATGGCATTCTGTTAGCATGGTATCTCTGCCAAATACTGGGGTATAATAATTTCCTATTGATGCTCTAGATTCCTTTGCCTAGGTATCCATTGATTACATTTGTCCTTTTGGGGCCCACCAGTACACCAGGCACTTCATGGCTAACTAATTATCCTCTAAACTTTCTAGTCCTATCCAGTGTCATGGTTTTCTAAGACAACATTTTGTTTTGTATATTTATGCTTTTTTTTTTTCTTAGATGTATGACCTAACATATGACTTCAAAAAAGCCGCATGCTGCTTGCAGATACCCAGATTACTGAGCAGTCCTGAGAAATCTAAATGTCCTCTTTACCAATCCTCCACTCTTCCTATAACCAGCGAACTAAATAATCATTTTATGTATTCCTGAACAGCAAAAGGATTGATAGATTAATAGTATAGCATCAAGCAATGGCTTTATGATTTTGTGTATGCTGTGGAACACAGAAAAGATGGGTACATATGCAAGTTGTGGCCACATCCTTACCCCAGCGCTCGCGCCATTTCTTCCTGCACACTAGTTTATACAAAGCTGGTGTGGAGGCTGGGGCCTCTGTTACACTCAGGATCAGTTCTAAATGTGGTGAAAGAATAGGACTGCACAATGAATTTTGAAGCACACTGGCGGCATGGTTGCGTACAGCCTAGTTGATTCCTTGGAAATGTGTCAGTTCAGTAAGGATTTCTGTTTACAGCTCTATTTTGACAGCAACCTCTAGTCATTTTGAGTCATTTAAATGTGTGCCATATTGTTTATATGTTGTTCTGTTTTCTAAATAACAATGGCTACATTCACACCAAGCTGAGCTTGCTTTGTTATTCCCCAAAGGGCCTGAAACTGCTTTGTCTCCAAAGACACAATTATCCAACTCTCTTGGGTCTCTGATTCACTCTGATTATTAGGCAGCACTCAATAGCAAAAACTTTGTAGATAAAAGAATGAGTAGGACTTGGAGTTCAAGCAGGAGCATTTCCTACTCACACGTAATTGCATTAAAAAAACTAGATATATGACACTACAACTATCTTCCTCACCATTTTTAAAGATCATAACCATGCTTTTTGCCCATGATTTTGTCAGAATAAAGAAGTGAAAAGTTAGCTGGAACATTAAGAAACCGTCTCCCATATTCATCTGCAGAAGATGTCTGTTTCAGAGTGGTCTGCAGAACACTTCTCCATGTGCTACCACTTACTCCAGGCCACAGCACCATTCCTACTGTTTTCACATGTTTCTTGTAATCTCTTTTAAAAAAATAGTGCTGCCTTTAAAGCAAATGAGTTAACTGAACTGCTGAGGATCTCAGTGTTTTTTCCATTACTGTTTCAAAGCAAAATTCTCCCTTGCTATTTTTTTTTTTTAATGAGCAGACTTCTGTCTCCCTGTCTTCCCCTCCTCCTTCCTGTCTTTTGGCACAACTCGACGTGTGAATTGTGATACTTGCCACTATATGACCAAAATTCCCTGAACTACACTCCACAAAAACAGCAGTGAACTTGACAGAGAAAAACGTGAGCCTATTTGTAAGGGAGAAACAACAAGAACTTCACACTTTGTGTTTCTGATGTTTGTTTGTTCTTTATCTGCTGTGCAAATTCATTTGGTTTCGGTTGCAAGCCACTGGGGTATTTTTGTTTGCTTGCTTTTTTAAACAAAATTTATGCAAAATATTATACAAGAAGAACTCGATCTTCCATTGCAGTTATGAAGCTTTTCAATGGGAACAAGAGTAGAACAGGGTCCCTAAAATAGACTTTCTGTTACCCAGACTAATGGTGAGATAGGACAACCTTAATTAAGCAAACCTCAGGTGTTGCAAAATGTATGCTTTTGGAGCTTAAATATATTATAAGGAAAATGCAATGCAGTAAGGATAGTGGCAGCTACTCCAACTACTGAATCAATACAAGCGCATATTTTACAAGTGTAGTTGTGTGTTATGAAGGTTTTAGCTGCCTCATACGAAGACAGCTGGGGTTTCCCCTTCAAGTAGTTTGAAAATGTTCTGATAAGCATCCTAATTTAGAGAATAAGTTAAGCAACTACATTTTCAGGATTTATCCATCACAGATTATTTCCACACATACCAAATATTTACAAAAGCTTAGTGAAAAGGAAGTACTAATAACTATGGCTGTTGTATAATACAAATTAGGTATTCCTGATACTGTATTTTAACAGATTTTTATTGTTATTATTATTATTATTGTTATTGGTTTTACAAGACTGAAATACTGGGAAAATATTCTTGGAGAACTTGCAGTCGAAACCAAGGTATTGACAAGTAATAGCTGATGTGAAACTAAAGTGAAAGGGCCCTTTATTTTTCCTATAATTATATGCCCCTTTTGATTTTACATACGTTTAATGTTAATTTCTCTTCTAACTTGATGCTTAACTCATCTGCTCTTTAGAAAGATGTGAGTGGAAAAGTAGGCCTTGTGTTTCTGATGGCTTTGGAAAGAGAACAGAGGGAGCAAAACCTTACCCCAAATTGTATTCTCCCTTCCAGAAGTTTTGCTTTTAATTGCCTTTTTCTTCCCTCCCAGCTATGTTCTTTTCTGAATCTACGTCCATCAAAATATTTCTAAAACAACTTAAGACTTGAATTCTTGAACATCGAGTTTTCTAAATTGATTTTCCGAGATGCTAATTAAAACCTTTATTTGTCACTCACTCTACACAGGACTTTCCTCTATTTCTGACATAAGTGTCTCTTGCCACTTTTTCCCCAAGAGGCGGCTTATTATTCGCAAGCTTGTTGTACAGATGCTGTGCAAACACAAAGAGACAGTTCAGCAAGAAAAGTAACCAAGGATTATTTTGCTAATACTTCTTTCCATGTGACATATACATTCAAGTTACTCATGTGCACATTTCTAAAATCTGTTCCCAGGATACTGCAGGAAAAAAAATACAAATTCTCTGACTTCACTTTTGTTTTATCACTGAGTTTGTTTTGCTTTTGTTTGTTTGTAGTTTCTGGGAGTCATATGATAACTATTAATTTTTCTTCTTTTTCCTTTATTAATGTTTGTCTCTGATCTACTTACAACTCTGCACTCCTGCAAAATGTACATGTATTACTTGTTTCTGAATAGTAAGATACACATCACAGAAGATAGAATTTTAAAGACCTAAAGGGAAACAAAAGTATATATGTGCATGTGTAAAATGGATGCTGATTTTTGTTAGCCTTATCTCAAGCAACTGCAATTATCTTGGTCATTTCTGTGTGGTTTTCTGGTTATTTTTCTTTGATTAGCAATATATATATGTGAAAACAGGTGTAACCTAAGTAAAGTTATTAATTATTAAGGAAAAAAAAAGCATTTATTTAAAAGATATTTTAAATATGAACTCTAGCTGTTATTTGGTTCCATGATATATTTTAAATTCTTCCCTTCCAGTTTTTTAAGTATTGTATTTAAGATAAAACAACTATCCAGGTTGTTAGGCAGACTGAGTAGGACTTATGTGATTAAAATGTTGCAATATTTCAAAATACTTGTTTGCCCTAACAGAATATTTCTGGAGTAAACTAACAGTGGTGTAAGAGCTTCAGTGAAAGACAAACTCAAATCCAAGGACTTAATGTTGATTCATGTATTCAGTTGAATTGAAGCTAAACCGTTTGCCTTAACTATGGCCACATCTCCATTCTTCATCTTACCTGAAGTAGTAATATTAATCTCCTTTCCAATATCTTCCTAGGGAATGTGACATTTAATTCTTTATGCCAGGCCATTCTAGGTTCAAATGCCTTGGATCTTCTCCATAACTTCTGAGGAGAAGTAGTTGTCACAGACATACATGCTGCATTGAGATAAACATGTACACTTTCAGCAGAAACAAAACCTCAACCAGAGTGAAGGAACATCTGGATTCTGTACTATGATTCAAACACATCATGTGTATTGTGGTTATACACAGCCCCAAACACCTACAGATTCAAATTTCCCCTGGTACGATTTGCAGCCCAGCTGACTCACTGTATTAGTCCCAACCAGGATGTTTTTGCTTCTGGTGGTGGTCTGTTCTCGTTGGATGCAATACATGTGAATCTCAGTCTCTGCTGCTTTGTTCAGTGACTGGCCCCATGGTTACAGTCCTGGTCAGAGCATTTTTGCTGAATTAGGCTATTCCTTTAGTACAGCTGTGTCCTGTTTGTGCCTGGGCTGATTTCAGTCTCAGGCTCAGTTTTTTGCTTTCTTTTCAGTTCCACCTTTTTGCTAGGATTGGCCAAAACCAAAGGGCTGGGACTATGCCTCAGCGCAATTTAAGTGTGGCAAAGCTTCTCTGAGGGCCATTCCTCTACTGTCAACTAGCAACAAGAAATCTGGTATAAGATTTCTTCCCATCCATCTCACAAGTACAACTCTGGACCAGTTGCCCATTGTTCACAGGAATCATGGCAAGAAATGTCCTTCTAATACTGTTGCATGTAGAGAGCTGGGGCTCCAGATGTTTCCTGCTTTCTCTTTCAGCTCTCTTTTCCCATGCTATTAAACATTTTTAGTAGGCATTTGGGAGAAAGAAAGTGGTGTGATAACAGAAGAAAAAGTGCTAAAAGTACATGGCTAAATCCCATCTTTTGCACACACAGCTTAAACAGCAGCATGTCCCCCATGTTCTTCTGGAGCTGCTAAAATGCAGCTGGCGAAAGCAGAACCCAGGCAAATCTGAAATGATGGTGTAAAAGAAAGTGCTTTTCGCAACTTGCTTGTTCCGTATTTTCTTCCTCCATTTACGACAGCTGCTTTCAGACTATTACGCTGGACACTAGTTTTTAGTTTTTTGGAAACTTCTCAGTGGTTCTGGAAGCTCGATAGCTTCAGTGACGGTATGTGCTAGTTCCATCTGTGATGAGTGAGAGGAAGGTTCTTAGTTCAGTGAAACACATCTAGCAACTGTGATCCACACATGACCCTCAGGTTTAGCTAACGCAGCAGGAAATGCTTGTATGTATGTGAACAAATGTATCAGTAAGTGACCACGTGCGTTTCAAATGCTGTGTAGCTTTAGGACCACCAGCAGTCTCCTGTTTATTT